>NW_021938895.1:3639481-3837667 GCF_001715985.3 Manacus vitellinus
TTTATTTATTTTACAGGGTGTTTTTCCCTCTCGGGGTGTCGAGCGAGCGGCGATGGGAAGCCAGCGAAGTTCCAGCCGCCGCCGAAGCCCGTCATTATTGACAAGCAGAAGCAGAGGGCGGAGAGGAGGTAGGGAAGGAGAGGTGTCTGTGTGTCCCAGAGGAGACAGGGAAGGTGGGGTGTCTGTGTGTCCCAGAGGAGACAGGGAAGGTGGGGTGTCTGTGTGTCCCAGAGGAGACAGGGAAGGTGGGGTGTCTGTGTGTCCCAGAGGAGGTAGGGAAGGCAGTCTGTCCCTGTGCCCACCCCGGGCTTGTGTCCAGGTCTGCTGTGGGCTGGTCATTGTGTGAGCACTTACTGAAAGAGCCAAGGCGTTATTACACAAAATAGAAGAAAGAAAAAAAAAAGAAAAAAACATATAATTTGTAATGTTCTAGCAAAGATCATTTGTGTTGAAATATGCTTAGAACACCTTAAAATGCTGTGTTCTGGAGTTCCTGAAAGCAGTGAAACGTGAAAAAAAGTGTACAGCAGTAAACACTTTTGCAGATTTGGGATTAACATGTGATGTTCTCTTTGCTAAAAACATCTCTTTCATGTGCCACTGGGTGACAGGGACATGTGTCCTGTGTCTGCCTTTGCCTCAGACCTTGAGATCAGTTGTGAGCACATGCTTTACTGTTTGTAAAGTGGAACTGATGTCAGCAGTGGTGAAATCCTTGTGAGGTGTCTCATTCTGGGTATTTTTGATGTCACCTCAACCCATTTCATAGAATCACAGAATGATTTGGGCTGGAAGGGACCATAAAGATCATCTCATTCCAACCCCCCTGCCATGGGCAGGGACACTTTTCCCTTGACCAGGTTGCTCAGAGCTCCATCCAACCTGACCTTGAACATTTCCAGGGATGGGGCATCCACAGCCTCCCTGGGTTTTAAACCCAATTTGCATTGCTTTAAATGGTGCCCTGTGTCTGGAAAGAGAGTGGTAGTACTGTATTGTTCATTTTCCTCTCCAAAAAAACACCCACCAAACCCATAGCATGTAGGCAGCCCAGGAAGGGGAAAGGTATTAAAAATCAGGTTATAAAAATGCCCACTCTGTCTTCAGATGGAAATATCTTTTAAGAAGCGATGAGTCTACGTGGCTGTTCTAAAAAGTGCAGTGTATGATGTGACAGCTGAGTAGAACGGGGGCTACATCATTTAAATGGCATTTTAGTCTTCTGAGATTGTGTAACTTTGGAGACCATGAGTAGGTTTGTGGTTGTTTATTTTCTGTGTGGCTGCCTATGGGCAGCAGCAGAACCTCTGTGCTGCCACACACGTTCCCTGTGCTCCCCCCACAGCCCCTGTAAGGTTTGTAAAGCAGGTTTGCATTTATTCTCCTTCTCTGTGTTGAGCACTTCTCTCCTGACCAGATCCAAGACTTTTAAGTCACATCTGTCCTAGTGAATTAAACAAGTCCACCTTCTTCCTTGAGCTCTGAGGCCAAGTGGTCACTGGAGTGGCCACATCCAAATGGTCTGTTGGAAGTGGTCCTCAGCCCAAGCCAGTCCATGTCAGGAAGTGTTGCCTTCAACTCAGCAGTCAGATAATTGAGGTCCAGGCCATGTGGGAATTCCTGGGCATGATTTAGTTTTTTGGAGCAGAAAATAGTTTTACGAGTCCCTTTAAGCTTCTCTAACACAAAAGGACATTTATGTCTTGTCTCCTATAGAATCAATTTGTGAAAACTGTAATAGAGTGTAAATAGATTGAGAACTGTAATACATTGTTCCATATCTATTACTATAAAGTCAACAAATAGTAAGTGTTCTGTCATGTGGACTGCAATTAAATGATGAAATAACCTGTTCCTCAGCTGTGGCAGCAGTAAATGAACTGTTCTCTTTCAGTCAATATCAAGTTCCTCCAATATCAACATGTATTACTGGTTTTGGAAAAAATCTGTTTAAAAGAACAAAGCGACAACAAAAACAAAACAAGAAGCCCCAAAAGCTCCAAAACAATAAAGCCCCACAAAAAAACCCCAAAAAACCAAAAAAAACACCTTTTGGATAACAAAAAACAGTAATAAAATAAAATTGGTGATTTCATGAACTGCAGTTCATATCTCTGAAAAGGCAGCTGGTGGTGGTTAACCAGCTGGTAATTTTTAGACCAAATACTTGGACTTCTCTACTACTTTTTATGCAAATGCTTTTGTTTCATACTTTTAAAAGTTTGGCTGTTCCTACAGGTTCCTGAGCCCTGAATTTATACCTCCCAGAGGGAGAACAGATCC
Organism: Manacus vitellinus; assembly: GCF_001715985.3. NCBI lineage: Eukaryota > Metazoa > Chordata > Aves > Passeriformes > Pipridae > Manacus > Manacus vitellinus. Next base: position 3,641,765 of record NW_021938895.1, read on the forward strand.
TCTTAAATACTATATGGAAAGAAAGGACATGATACAGAGAAGAAAAGTCTTCAACATCCCAGAGTTCTATGTTGGTCAGTAACAGCACTAAAACTTTCATAATTCTGTCAGTATTTTACATTCTGTGGCGTGTTAAAAAGTGTGATCAGATTTAGAATAAAATAAAACATCAGTGTCACATGTTAGAACAACTAGTATGTGTTTTATACGTAGTACTTTGTATTTTAATCTCATATTTACATCCAGATTCATTAAAAGTATAATCCTAACGTGTTACCTTAAGTGTTTTTTTTTTTCAATCCTGGCACTTGAACATATGGTTTACCAGTAAAGCTCAGGAAAGGAAAATACATTAAAAGTATTTCATTCAATTTGGATAGTGAAGAGTAAAAAATAAAGATGAAGAAGGTTTGTAGTTAATCTGCAGTATCACTTTAACATATATTCATATTTTCATTCAGGTCATGTTAGAAGTTTGTTCTGTTTCTGTCAGTTTTGATGGAAAACAAAGTATTTTCCCAATTTGCCTAAATATGTACACTTTGTCTGACACTTCCCACATTTATTGACTTGGACAGCCTGTTTATTTTAACTCCTTTTTTTGGCAGGCAGTGTGCTTGCTGTGACCACTGCAGATCCATATGCCAATAACAAATCCAACCGGTTTGTTGGCATCTGCATCCAAAGAGGAGGGAAAGGACTCGGAGCTACGTTTGTCCTTCGGAATGTCATAGAAGACCAAGGTGGGGCTCTAACTGTGGTAATTATGGTACAGGTGTTAAGCAAAAAATGTGTAAGTTGTAGAAATGTAGTCTGTGGGGAGGATGACAGCAGGCTGAAGTAAAATTGTGAGTCTGCCCATTAGGGTATCCTGCAAGCCTGAAACTCCATACACAGAAATGTTAATGTGCTCGGTATTTGAAGGCATGGAACTGCTTAGTAATTTTTTTGTCTCTATACTTGGTGGTTTTTAGACATTCCATGATGACTGTGCTTATGTCTGAGCCTGAGCCATCTGTTGCTAGCCACATAAATACCAGCCCAGTTCGAGCACATGAACTGGGGATGTGTGTGAACTGTTTAACAAGCAACAGATTAGCAGAGTTTTATCATAGGATCATATTCTTGTTTATGACAAAATTAGGGGCAATTAAATAGTGAGGTTCTGAGAGCAAATACAAATGGGGTGGGTATCTTTTCATATACACTGAGATGAACAACAACATTCATAGTAAGCAAAAGGGAGTTTAAAAGCCAAGCTCATCTTCTTTAAACTCAAGTCATGCAATGTCTTCCAAGCCATCCTATTATTAAAGGCTTGACTTTCAAAGAAACCTGCAGTTGCCTGTGCAGACACAGTGCAATGACGTGCACACAGCACTGTAGTTCTCTAAGAAGTAAAAAGCAGTTCTGCAATGATACAGGAATGTGTAGCACTAAAGAAATACTAATTTGGTGTTAGTATTTCTAATGAATTTGGTTCATTAAACCTGACTTTCCCTCTCTAAGGTGTTGAGATATGTTATGAACTGTACAGTCCTCGGATCCAGGCCATCGAAGTGCTGAAGCTGGAAAAGAGGCTGGATGACAACCTGATGTACCTGCGAGATGCCCTCCCCGAATACAGTACTTTTGATGTGAATATGAAACCTGTGTCTCGTTTGGACCACGAAGAAATTCCTGTAAACAAGGTAGGAGCCACTTGTTTCAGAGAGGGGAGCAGAGGATTATTTAGGTAACTTCCATATCTGACTGTATCAGCTCTTTGCTACATTAGTTACCAGGGTGACAGAACTAGATGAAATCAGGCAAGTCTTTGTACCATTTCTATAGCGAAAGAATGTTGAGAATGTAAACACCGACTATCCTCAGTAGTTAAATTTGAAGACATGTAAGGAGTAGCAGCCTCCACCTGCCTCTGGAGAACTCTGTGCAGAGGGGATGGCTTTTCTTACAGAAATGTCATTGTTAATGGGATTGTTTAAGAGTGGTTGGTGTCAGGAAACACCAAGGTAAGATGAGTGAGTCACCTAAAATCTGCATCTCAGACAAGATCCAGAAACCAGCAGACACTGTTAGAGTGTTGTGTAGGAACTCAATAACTTACAGTGATCATTCCTCCCTTTCCCTATCACACTACTTTTATTTTTCCTTAATAAGGAACAAAACTACAAAAGATGAGTTCACTTTATGTTTCAGTTATGGACTGTGTAATAAATTGAGACTGTGTTAATTAAAAATTTTCACAAGATGCTGTGACAACAACATGGACAAAAAAATTCCTTTTCTCCTAACAGTGTAAAGTAGTAGTTCCTTAACACACTGACAGATTCGTCAATTTTCTCTTTTCTTCTGTTAGAACAGCAGTTGTCTCACCTTTTGCTAAGCTCACAATCAAAAATCCAATTACTTAATACCTTTTTTTTATTTTTTAATCCTTCATTTTAGCTGCAGGTACGAATGAAACCTAAACCATGGTCAAAACGGTGGGAAAGACCAAAATACAATATAAAAGGAATAAAGTTTGAGCTACCTGAAAGCAAAATGAAAGAAGCACAGAAGTGGAGCCAGCCATGGCTGGAGTTCGATATGCTGCGAGAATACGATACTTCAAAAATAGAGGAAAAAATTTGGAAAGAAGTGAATGAAGGACTTAAAAAATAATACTGCTTTTCACAGTCTAGGAATTACTGAGAAAATTAATATTTTTAATTTACTGTGTGGATGAGCAGTTGCCAAGTTTTGTATATACATAGGCAAAGCAAACAATAAAGTTAACCTTTCCAGAAGATTTTAGTGTGCAGACTTTTGTGACTCAAGTGTCCACTGCCTTCCCAATGCTTACAAGTCATTACAAAGAATATTTTTTCCAGAAACAAACATCTACAGAGCTAAATTGTGATAGAACAATTAATTACATTTTTGCAATAGCACAAGGCTTGTGCTAGAGACAAGCTGGGATGAGACAAAGGAAAACAAGAGAAAAGCAATGAGATCATCAGCTTGTGGTGATTGCTGATCAGCAGTTGCATTTTTGTTGTCATTCTGAGAGGAAAAGCAACAGAAATTCATTATTAGAAAGCAGGATTTGCAACATAACTCCCAAAGGTAATGAGGGTTAGTGGAGCCTGAGGGTTTTCTTTCATACTTAACATTTTTGTCACATGTGAAGGAATTGACCTGTAGGAGTCATTAGCACAGAAAAATATTTTATTTTCAAAATAAAACAACATTATTTAAAAAGTAATCTTTTGTCTGTTAACACTGATCAAAGCTATTTACAATTAAAATATTTGACAAAAATATATTTTTAACTTAAAAAATATAAAAGAAATCATAACGGATTAAGTCTGCAAGAATTAAATTCTAGTCCCAGATGATTTTGGAGAAATACAGCCACAAGTAAACACAGAGTCTTTGATACACTACAGTTTCCACAGTGAAGCATCCCTGTTATTCTGTAAAAATACTTATTGTAAATATACAAAGTTCTAAAACATTAGAAATCTAACAAGGATATGAAGAAGTAAGGTTCAGTAGATCTTACTGGGAAGCAAAAAGGAAAAGTTTCCTAGAATTCCAGTTCTTAGAAAGTAACTGAAGTTGGTTTGTACTTATCATTATGGTGTCTGTAGTAAAAGCTTGACTCCTTACACTGCCCCCCTTGTTTCTCTATCAGGTCCAAACTCCAGCAGTATTATGAATTCTTTTTCACTAGGAATGGCTTAACAACGACCCTCCCAAAAATCACTGTGGACCACAAGTTAGAAGAGCTCAATGACTGCTGAGTCAGAATGACATTTAGCAATTAATACTGAAAATAGCTTGTCAAATTGTCTACAGGCTAGCAGTGACAAACTTCAGAGGCACTTTCTGTTTCCAGGAATCGTTCCAAGACGGATACAGCAGTAAAGCACTGTCATACATTTTAGAATGCCTGAACCATCACTTAACTTTGACAGCTGTAACTTCTAAAGACTCTTTAACCTAAGAGTAAATGGCAGTAGAAGATATTTGGGGAAAACACCTCACATATTTAACATTAGGACAGTGATTACCATTACATCTTTGGGTAGGCAGGATCCACTAATTAAATGTCATATTAGAACTGGTCCAGTGTGAATAGCAGGCTTGTTTCAGTAATGTAAGTACTGCTTCAAACATTTCTATTTCCCAATCATTGACTTAAGGTGCTCAAGTTTATGCTCATCAATGAAGTCTTCAACAATATGCAGAGCTCCCACTCTCACCAACAGGAGAAGAACTTCTTTTGTTTCATCACTATTTAAGAATAAAAAAAAAAAAAGGAAAAAAAAATTATAGCAGCATTTTTATGTACCTGTCTTAAGTACCCTTTATGTTTTTTAACTTTAAAAATACTCAGGTATCTCTCCTTGGCCACTTGTCACCAGCTGACCTTGGCTTCTCTGGTCACCAACAGTACCCAACACCTACCACCTCAAACTATCACATTAAATGAGAACTGCAGAAGCACTCCTTCACATCACAGTCCCTATCTTTTGTTTTATGTATGTATGTGACAAGAGCATCCTTGACAGTGCAAAATATGTAAGGCTTAAGGAATTTAAAAAGTACTTAAAGTATTGGAGGAAGCACTTTAATCCCAAGGAAAGCCTTATCTAATACCTGTGGTTATTCTTGTGTAGAGTACGGGCACATTGCAGCAAGTGCTGGCAGAAGTTCACTAATTCAGGGAGAGTTGATCCACTTTTAAGATCTTGGAACCATCTTTCTGGGAGGCAAGCAACCACCTGCTCACACAAAAAAATATTTGGAAAAAGTTTAAAAAGTATTTCAATATAATCAAGTCTTCTGACAGGAACTTTCAGGCAGGTTCAGTCATTATTAGTGTGGTTTTTCTTTCAAACCAAGATTATCCTTCCAAGTAGTTATTCTTAACTTAGAGACCAGCATTTGCTCTAAAATGTTTTTATGCACCAAGGTCATTAAAAAAAAATTAAAAACATTTTAAATGTGGTTTAATTTTTTTTTATTTAAATATCCCATCTTCATGAAGAGTTTTGACCCCTCCTCATGAAAAAAAAAAGATTGTAGCATACACCCTCTTCCAATGTACATGTTACCTTTTACCTTTTTACATTTTTCTATATTATCTGGCCCTAGAGGTGTGTTTAGGATGTTCAGGAGAAGGTATCGATTCAGTAGCTTGCTCAATCCCAAATCACGGACCTTATCTTCTTGGACAATCCCATCCCAAAGAACAACATTGGAAAGCAGCTGTAGGAACAAAGAAACAAAGAATCTGTGTATCTGGGAGCTGTAAGTGTGCTGAAACACAGTGTTACAAGTTTCATGCAAGAGAAAGATAAAACAGTAATATTATGTCCATTACCCCAGGATTCACTCTCCACACTTACTGTGACTTAGCCACTAATAAACTGCATATCATAAATAACCTAATTAATGTTATATGTGCATATATATATATATATATATATACACACACACACCCCCAAATACATGTATATATGACCTCGCAAGGCTGGGAAGAGCATTTTACCCTTCTAATAGGTTAACAATTTGCTAAGTACAGAAGACTACTAAGTAAACTGTCAGAGAATCCAAGGCAAAACTGTAAAAAATTACTACATCTGCTCAGTCCCTCATAACATGATGAGGTTGGTGGCCATAGTTCACTGCAGCACAAAGATTTTTATGTCAGTATTATTAGGCACCGAGGGTTTTTCTTGTTGCCCCTATCACTATAAATACTTACAATTGTTGTCATTTTTGTGTTTAGTGTAAGGCTGTGTCTGTGAGGTATTTGCTCACAGACATAGGAAGGTAAGTTACTTGAAAATTAACCTGTTCTGAGTCAAGGAGGACAAGCAACTTGAATAGCAGGGAAACTGGAATACCATCTTGGATTTTAATGGGTTTTTATGCATCTAAATCTCATCTTTAGAAAGAAGCCTGCTCCCAGAGGAAACACAACTTAAGTAGAAACCGAATCACAGGCGTTCAGGAATTCTCAACTCAGTACCCCAAAAGTAAAACTGTACTGATACTGCTTATAAGAACACCACAGTGACTATATTCTACAATAATGGTTACCATAAATAACACCATTTCATAAGGCAAACAGCCATTCCCTGTTTTTTTGAGTTGGTCATGTATTAGACCAATCATTTCTCCTCATTAGCAGGCCATGAAGGTCCTGTGCACCAAGGAGACAAACCAAACAGATTTCTTCTTTCCCTCCACGTCACCCTCAAAATTCCTGGGTGACAGGGTGACTACCCCATCCTCACCAGCCTAGAAGGTCCCGGGCACCTGTCCAACCCAGGGGTAGTGACAACCCTGTCACAGAAGCAGAACAGCACACAGAGCACTGTCTAGAAAATCAAGCCATGACAAGTGCTAAGGGGACCTTGAACCAGAACTGTTGCTGTACAGAGACACCCATGAGCAATCACAGTGGCCAGGGACATCTCCACCATCCTCTGCTTCCTCCGAGGATTGAGTGACTCATAGTCCTTCACGTTCCTAGTCTAAAGTCTGACTAAAGTCTGATTATGCAATCCAAATATTAAGATTTGACCCAGTCTACAGAGAATTCACGTATTTAGGAGCCATAAACTAAGCTATGCTATAAGTTTTGTGCCCTGTTACTTATAAAATTATGCTATGCCGATTTGGATTATAACAATACTGTGCCATTCTGGTCATAAAACACTATGCTGATCCTAAAATTCTGTTCAAAATACTAAAGCTTTAATTGTAAGTACCATCATCTTAGTGCCATCAGCTTAGTGCCATTATCATTTTGCACAGGGTCTCCAAAAGAACCTGTCTGTTCCCACAGTGTTGGGTGACAGTGACTAATATGATGTAAGGCCAACAAGCCTGTGGACCCATTACATGGGAAAAAAAAATGAACCAGCAGGAGCAGATGGTGAGATCAGTTTCTTACCAGAAGATGTACCAGTTGGCTAAACAGAAAATGAAATGCTCATTTATAGTTCATTCTTAAACCATCTTGCTCAGTGAAGGATGGGTTCTCTGTGCAGGTTGCACAAAATCGTTATCCATCCTAATAAAAATGTATTCAGATCCCAGGAATTAGACTTGCTTGAAGAAATATTTCCTGACTGAATTTTTTTTTTTTACACTAAAATTAATGTCAAAGAAAAAATAAAAACACAATAAAAAAACCTTTCTTTTCTCTACCTTAACAGCTGACCAAAACCGTCTTTCTTGAAATTTAGAACATGGTGACGACTTGTCTTCCACAGTGCTGGTCATGAGAAGAAGGAAAAAAAAAAAAGTTAAAATAAGGATTATTTTTTTAGTTTAAAAGAAGATAAACAGGCAACTGATCTCTCAGATACTGATGAATGTTAATTCTGTAATTCTTTTGGCCACAACCAGAATAAAGGCCTAGGGAAACAGCTGTCAATTTGAGCCCATTATAGTACAACTACTGTGAAATAATTTCCAATAAAATTACCAGCTGGTAACACCCATGTCTACATTTCTGGGACTCGTATCAGAACAACAATGCTTAGAACCAAACATTTTCTACATCCCAGATTTAGCAAAGCTTTTCTCCTAGCTGTACCTTAACCCCACATGTCCCAGACTCCTACTTATTCCCATCTTTGAAATACTGTCCAGTAATCACAGAATGGTTTGGGTAGGAAGGGACCTTAAAGACCATTTAGTTCCTGCAACAACCTAGAAAAGGTTGCTTAGAGCTCCAACCAGCCTGGCCCTGAACACTTACAGTGGCCACAATGAGCATCAACAACAAACCCCCTATTTTAGGAATGACAGGAGGAATCCAGGGACATATCTATGGGATACCAGACTATCTAAACTAACACAAGACCCTCTGATATAAGTCACCACACTAAAACCAGGCTCTGGACCTCATATACTGAGCTGCTTTTGGTTACCAGTGCAAAAAAGCATTAAGTCAGTAGAGTTGCCCTTATTAGAAAGAGTTCATAAACAGGAATAAGGCTTCATAACCTTTCCTATAATAAAACCAAAGAAGACACATTTGTTCCTTTTTCTGCTAATGGATGTCTACAATATATTAGCTACATCAGTGGGGGAGAAAGGTCGAGGAATTAAAAAAAAAATATAAGTTATGAAGAGTCACAGGGTCATCTTACCTTTTAGGATAGAGAGGAATAAAGACATCTTCCTCTACGGATTTCTTCATTCTTAGGACAACGGTGTTCATCAAATCCTATTAAAAAAGAATTATTAATATGTCCTCAAAAGAAAGACTTCATATTCCATTTGTAACAATGGCAATGGTTATTTTGTTCATGTAGAAGTGTAATACGTTAACTAGAGATATTATAGTTGCCACTTGTATATAATATATATGAGACCATGAGTATATTAAAATAGTAGAAAAATCACTGTTGCAATTCTCTACAGAGTTAATCTAGAGGACTCTTTAAAATGAAGTTATTTTTTAAGTGAGGCCTTTTATTGCACAAGGCAGCAGGAAAACTGTATAGATTAACAACAGATTAAGCTATACACATAGTATCCCCATGAAAAACTGTGAAATTCTACATAAAAAAATCACCATAGCTAGGATACATGTGTTTCTAGGCAACATGCTTTTAGGTGCCATGGATTGCCACCTACCTCTTGTTTATGTCTATTTATTTAAAGTTCTGGTTTACTTTACTTTCTGTACAAACAGTATCTTGGCTAAGGTCAATTGTACCACTTGACTTCAAGTCATGGTTTCAAAACTGCAACCTTTGGAAGGCATAAACGTTTTCTTTAAAATACTTCTTTTCAGGGACCAAACAGCTATCTTATTTCACCAGTTTTATACTAAATGAACCTTCAAATTTACATCAGAACAAAACTCAAGTCAGGCTGAAGAAGGGCTTGCTGGAGTGACTACGTGTATAAAAGTAATTATTACAAGATTGCAAAGATTACGAAGAAGTTTTTCTCCTCACTAACTAATTAACATTTGGGGATTTTCAAATTTCGAAATTCTAGGTCTACTTTACAAATAAAAACTTAAATAATGAACCACTAGAGCATTATTAGCATTCAAAGTTCAAATTTGGAAAGATAAGTGAATGTGAATCTAAATTCTTACCATGGTTATTGTGGTGAAATAAGATTAGATCTACAAACAGATTCTGAATAGGTACAGGCAGAATTTTTCTAGTAACAGGAACTAATTAGTGCCTCAAGAGTGTCCCATCATCTTTAACAAGGAGAGGATCAGAGACCTGGAAGTCTAACTCTTAAATCATCTTAATATAAAGTGACAAAACAAACAAGTAATCAGAACCAAACAGCTTCAGAAGAATGTCCTCAGTGCCCACAGGAGCACACACAACAGCACACAATGGGCAAAGTTCCCCTTTCCCAGTACCACAGGAGCTTTTACCTCTCTTGCTCGACTAGACTCATTTTTGGAAAGGACTTGTTTTCCAAAGATGTTATTGCAAAGCTGCACAAGGTTCTTTGTCTGTGAAGTAGATAAAGGATCCCACACACTCTTCACAAATGCTGAAAAGAAATAGGAATTTATTTCATTCACAATATACAAGTACTTATCCACCCTAGTTTAAAGACATTACCATGTAACAGAAGTAAACATATATAAAAAGCTCAGCCTCTCACAAAAATCTTAAAGAGGATACTCTAGCCTTACTCTGTGGAACTACATCATCACTACACCTTGGAGCACTATTATATGACTAACATTATTTGATAGCTACACTCTTATTGAAGGTTTGATTGCATAGCTGCAGTGAACATCTTCAACACAATCTTATTATACCTGTAATTTTGGGAAGAATAGTTTTTTCAATCACTTTAGGCAAAACTTCTTGATCATGATCATCATCCCGTTTTGATTCAGACACGTTTTCTGCATCACTGAATTCTTCTATAGCTCTGAACCAGGGCATCTCTTCCAATTCTGTAAGATTCTGCTAAAAGATCACTCCTGTTAGTTATTCAGCTGGTCAGGATTAAGAGAAAAGCTCCATCCAACGATACCCAAGATTCCCACTTAATTTCAGAGCCACCCTCAACACTGAATGGGTCAAAACAGCAAACCAGGAAAACTAGATTTAAATCTAGAATTAAAACAATTTAAAAGGGTGGGATTGTTGAAGTGTCTTCAAAGAACTTGGGAGAAGAATTCTTTTTACAGGGGATGTTGCAAAAGGAGCTGAAGGAAAGGGGAAAGTTTAGAAAACTCCAACCACATGCTTCAATTTTTGAGACAATACAGTAGTTTTGTATTAATTTCTAATGCACTGTGCTGTGTATAGAAAAAAAATAATTTTTTCATATTAATACATAATACATACACACAATCTTTTAAAAAGGAGTCAGCTGATGCACCTACCTCAAGAGGATTCCAACTTATTAACTGAACTCTGATCAAAGGATTTAACAGCTTAGGCAGGCAGAAACTGATATAAGCATCACAGTAAGAGTCAGGAAACTTTTCTTTCCATTCCTGGAATTTCAACAGGATTTTTCTGATGTCACAAAAATCTGCATGTACATCTTCAAAGACTTTCCTACTATCCTCTAAAACGTTATCTATGGATAATATTCATTGGGAATAAAAAGAAACAATCACAGAACTTATTGAGGCATAAGCTAAAGAGTTTATGCATCTATAGGACATAATAAACATCTGTATGATAATTGTACTTATTATTTATCTTTGACACACCTGACACTGAAATGGGTTTTAAAACTGGCTCCCTGGAAAACCCAGTCTTAGAAAACAATAGTGTCAGAAGACGAAAGAAAGGCAAGTTTCTTCATTATGTATTTCACAGATTTATATGACAACTATGTTTCAAACTTTATTCCACAGTGATAAAATTTCAGACATGAAAACTCTTCTGCTGTTATGTGAACAAAAGGTATTATGCCTTTCTCATCTCTTCTTCATCCATTCATTCCAGAAAACTAAAATACCAATCTTTTAATTCATTCTCTACCTTTGGAAACAAATTGATCATACAAAACATGTTGCAGCACTGCATTGAGTACTGTCAGATCAGCTCCAGCATAATCTGACAGAGCTTACTTCTAGTTCAAGAGCCAAGTGCAATGCTGCCACCACAGAACTCACACCAAAAGAAATCTACAACCATCCATCCACTCTTCCCAAGTCATTAGTCAGAACTGCCTGAATGCATTTCTCTTCTACAGTATGTAACTAAGAACACGGAACTCAAATGAAGTATTTCTTCACCTTCACTTAAAAAAAAGAAAAAAAATCATTAAAAAATATCAGAAAGGTATTTTGTTGTAGGACATCACATTAATACTGTCACCAACCTTTGCTTTTCTGGAACTCGCCCAGCTCTGTGGGAGTCAGCTCATCATCACTCGACATGCCCTCGTGGTGATCAGCTTCTCCCGACTGCTCCCTCGCCTGCCGTCTGCAAGTCCTGTATTTTGGAATGAACTCAGTGAGTTATCCTCTCCCATGCAGGCAGGAGGAAGCTGAATGAAAAATAATCCAACTTCAAAAGATGTACTTAAAGCAAGTTGTGAGAGCAACAGCCTAAGAAAATGCAATGAGAGAGCAACAGTAATTGTGTAACCATAAGGACACAAACTGTGGAAGAAGGAGGGGGTTTGGGAACTGACATAAAAGAGGTTAGAGCAACACCTCAGACCTCCCCATGAGCCATGTAATAACCTTCATTTCACCTCCTTCCCACTGATGAGGCTACCAACTCATCCCACCTGGAACACTGAGCATCTGGCATGGAACTGGACACTGACAGTTTCAGTGTGTAGTCAACAACTGAGCTCTTAGACTTTGTCATCTGAGTTCTGGACCACTTGTCCAACAGTCTACATAAAAACTGTGATAGCACCCATGTGCCAGTTGGGCTCAAAAACTATTGCAATGGCACCAAGAACAACGGGTTGTAAAATCAATAACTTGCATTCCTGCCACAGGAAAATGATATATGATAAGAAATTGATATTGCCTAAATACTTTTAAACTGTTAATGCCAATTGATGTAAGCAAAAGTTAACTGCTTCAAGCAAAAGTTCTTATTATACCATTTTTCATCCATTAAAATTCCAAGTCACTTGCTGCTTCAAAGTACAGTTACAAGTTGAGGCACCATTTCAACTGCAGAACTTTCAAAGCTCCCAATAATGTAAAAAAAAATTGGCATCAATCTCTGAACACTACAACACACCAAATGTATTATCTGTCACCTACATTGATAGCAGAGCTGGGGCTAGATATCAATTTGCTTCACTCACCACCACTTCCTCAATAGAAACAATTTGCCCAATTTTCTTATTTATACATAACACAAAAATATATTTCTGCATAAGTTCATAATATTATTAATTGAAACAGGAAAGAAAAGGCTCCCCTCATATACTTTCACCTCACTTAAGACTTGTTAATCCAAAATATCCAGCTCTGTTAGCATTCAGATTCAAATCAATGTGAAGAGAATGACATTAACTGATAGACAGTTTCCAAGTACATCAAGTTTTGGAAAGCAAATACGTATTTTTAGTGTTATCTCCTTTAGTAATCCAACAGGTTTACATTCTCCATGACTGCAGGAATGATAGGAAGTTAATGCACAGCACATTTGTCAGTTAAGTGCACCTCTATGCAATAGCTACCTTCGATGCTCACACATTTTCAGAAGCTGTGTCTTCTCACCAACTTCCAATCCACCTTCCACTGGTTTGTTATTCCCACCTACCAAAGACAGAAACAGTCAAAAATGAAGTGACAAGATTCCTTTTTTTTTCCAAACAGGAAACAAATAATCTCCTACTATTATTTTTAATTTAGAAAACAGCCAATGAAAAAAATCAAACTTCCTAATTGAAACCCCAAAGTAACTCAGAGTAAATTCCTTTATAGCACTGTTAGCTGGCTGATATGTGTACAACATGCCAAAAAAAGTGTACTACTACTGAACTGTAAGAAAAAACAGTCTTTCCACTATATTAAATACAACTAGGTACCTAAAACACAATTATAAGTGCTGCTAAACATGCAAGCACATCCTCATTTGTAATGAGCTGGAAGTAAAACCACTTTAATGGCAACTATTGTTATGGCATTACCCTTTTCTTCTTAACACCTGCTGTCAGTTTGCTGCACCATTTTACAGAATCATCCAGGCTGCTACTTTCTCTCATCAGCAGTTTATCCCATGAAGACTGAACCCATATGATTAGTAGTTACCAGGAACCAGTGCATCTGGCCTCCATCTGTTCCCAGCAGCTCCAAGCATATTGCTCTCAGCTTTGCCTAAACAGTTTTAAAGGGCTTGGGTTTGGAGGTCTGGTTTGTTTGGGTTTTTAAAATAGCAGCAGCTAGAGATTCACACGGCATACAAACAATACATTGGTGTGGAAGGAAAATATGAGATAAGAAAACTGTAGTAGCTTTTCCTATAGTGACTGCAACAGTTTTCTTTTAGATAAAATCCATACACGAAGTGGCTTCTTTCTTCATGTTCTGCCACATGTTTAAGTGTCACCTCCTGGTTTAGAATCTCCATTCTGAGCAGACACACAGCCTGATGTAAAATTGTCAACATCACTGGTAAAAGTGATGTTGACAATTAAACACCCTGCTTTTCCAGATATTCACAGAATTCCACAATAAGTAAGCTTTCTCCAACTTAACACCTACTGGAAAACTGACTCCCATTTTTTAAATACCAATGGGAAATTGCTGAGTCAAATAGCTAAAAACTGACAAGGTACTTGGTCATGTTACATTCAAAGCAATTAAACCAGAGAAAAACAGTATCTTGGGCATTACTGAGGCAAAAATTTTAGATGAGGTGTAGCATAACACACCAACTGACAATAGAAAGGGGAAAGGAGGTCAAAGACAAAAATTAAAAACTTGACCCAAAAAGTAACTGTGTGTTTCTGCTCAAAAAGTGGATGTTTCAGTAAGAAGTAACTTCTAACTTCATACTAACTTGTCACATGCTTAATATAAGCAGATTCATTTTTCAGTTCCTCTTGCCTTCTCTTCGATACTGTCACAGCTTGTTGCTGAAGCAGTACATGTGCAGCCAGTTCCAGTTCATTAATGTCCTTCAGCTGAAATACAGGAAACAGTAATCAGGTTTTCAATTGATTTAAATCCCACAAGAAAGAACAAAAACCAGTTTCCATGGGTTTTTAGTATAGCTGTGAAATTAGAACTGAAGTATTATACATTGGAAAGTAAGTTCCTGATCATTGGAGCTTTTCAGGCTTTTTTATAAAGCTGAAAACACAAACTAAATGCCAGCTGCTCATCAGGGACTACCTAAGACTTCATACAAAAAGGTTCACTAATACACTATTGGTGCCCCTTGTTTGCTTTCAGTTTGCTTTTGAGCCACCAGCATTAAAGAAAACATATTCATTAACTAACATTTCTTCTCTTTCTAGTTACTTAAAGAAATTCACAATTGCAATGCAATTAAGAGACGTAAATTACATTTGGTATCACAATCTATAGAGGATAACAGCAGTTTACTTCCAGTGATGCCAAACTTCAGGTCGCTCTTCCCCTTCTCCCAACCTTTATCCTTCTGAACACATGAAGTTTGCAGTTCAGCAAACACATACAGTTCTCACACAGCTCTGCTAACTCAATCCCAGCTTGAACCTAACACAAAATTCTTACTACCTCTGCTATGTAATCCTGAGTAAAGACGTTTTGAGATTCCAAAAATGAACTTGTGTGTCACCTCTCATTTAACTTCAGTCCACTCTGCTTTCTAGAACTGCAGAAAACTCCCTCCAACAACATTTAGTTTTCATCCAACAGAATCTAAGTGAGACCATAGCTCAGGTCTGTATGCCTACATTAGCTGGATCATCACTTCAGGTGAGGACTGACTTGTTTTCTCCATATTTTGTATCTTTCTACATTGAAATTTCTAATTCAACTGTGATTTTTAACTGGGTGGTGTTCTTCATCATTTCCAAACAAAAATGTTTCATCTTTCATTGACAGAATGCACTTTTATCATCTTAGAAAAAAAGAAAAAAAGAAAAAAGAGGAGAGAAAAACATACATACTTTTTCATTCAAACAGTTTATCAAGTTTTCTACGTATGTTTTCATGGCCCTGTAGAATTTGTAATTCAGAGCTGCATCTGAAGGCTTCTCTAACTCCTGGACAGTCATCTTTGAGCTCTCCATGTCCTCCATGTATTTTTCATATTCTCTCTGGTGGGCACGGTGCACATCCTGTAAGGATGTTATCCTAAAAGAGAAACCCAGACAACTAGAACTATTGCCAACTTAACAGCTGATGCATTCCAAACCTGATTTCCCATCATAATCACATACAAAATCTCTGCCTGTGCTAATAATAGTACTTGCATTTGATCTAAGCAGCTTTGAAAGATCTACCCATGCCAACATTTGCAGAAGTATGGGGTATGGACAAGCATAATGCTTTGGAGACTCAAATGTCATTTATGTGTAGTGCTGGTTTTGAAAGCACCACTAACAATTTACCTAGATTCCTCAGTACACCACACTTCCCAAAACCTAAAAAGGCAAATCATAGGATATCACATTATCAAATGGATTGTACCCAATGTAATCTGGGGAAAACTACAGCTCACATCAGCATGTCCATAGTAGTGCAATGTAAGTTGCATGGACAGCAGTGCCTATAAACACTCACTACTAAATACAAACCAACTGACAACCCTTGATAGTATGTGATAAAACCCAAAATCTGATGTCTACATCTGTCACTATTAGACAGACAGCACATTTATACACATTAAAACTGCTTCCTCTCTTTTTCCCCCCTTTCCTCCTTACATATCCCAAGTGTTTGCTCAGCTTGAACAAGCTTGTAACAGAACCAAGAAACAGATCACAACTTATTTCACTTCCCTGAACTGAACACTTTTCAAAGAAAAGTGAACTTAAGCTATTTTTTATTACTGTGCTACAAGTTAAAAAAAAAAAATCTATTTCAGCATTTATGATAAACACATCTATAAACTTGATATCAAACAGGTTCCCTCTCTCCTTATTGCTGCTTTCCAGACAGATTTCCTACTCTTGATAGCTGTATTCTCATTTTCCTTATTTGATTTTGTACGTAAATTCCTACTTCAATTAACTCAATTCCTTTCAGATGAATATGGCAAAGAAAGCATGCAATTCCACAAGTATTCAGCCCAATTTAGTTACAATTCTTTAAACAAATGTGTCACTGATTGTCTGTACAAAGCAAGGCATATACAGAGACAGATCAGTGCAAGTTCATAGCACATATTTACAATTCAGTTGTATAATGTTACTTGTCTAAACTTATCTGAGCAGCTGCTTCCCAGTGCTCTGAGGGATGACAGGAGATGGCTCACCTTAAGTTGCCTGACCTCAGCTGACCTTCCCACACACCCTCTTGGAGGTTCCCACCTCCATCCCAGGACACTTCAGCTGCCCACAGAGCAGCTGAACAGCTGAATAAAAGTCACAGCCTGGCAAACAAATAAAGAAAAAAAATCCAGGCAGGTTCTAAACAGGCTGTAGAGAACTTACTGCTGCTTTAGGAAATATTCATCTATTTTTGCAGCTAGTCTAAGAACAACCATAGGAGAGGTAGGAGTGCCAGCTCCACCTGCCCCAGATGAAGCCCTGCTTGCTGGGCAAACATAACATCAAACCAATGCTCCTGTAAAAAACTACCAGCAAGCACAAAAAGCTGCTGCCATTTAAATTGAAGTTACTCTTTCAAATGGAATCTACTCTCTGAAGTTCTAGTTGACAAAAACACTCTTGAATGCTCTCCTACAACAAAGAATTGCCAGGTAAAGTAAAAAATTTGCACTACTCCATTAGATATAATAAAAGGTGTATTACTCATGAAAACAACCCAAAAGTCCCCCAACACACTGGAAAAAATAAGACTTCAAAGCTGTTGTCTCATTCTGTGACAAAACTCAGACAACTCATAAATTAAGGAGTTACCTTTCAGTCAGTCGCTTCTTCACAATTTCCAAATTCACAGGTGGTAGAGAAACAGAGGTATCAAACTTGGGTTTAGCTGGTTGATATTTATGCACAGAAGCATCGTCATAAGTTTCCTACAAGAATTAAGTGTCACTTTTGAATACACCATTTATACTGTTTTTCTCTCTGCAGCTCTATAGATCAACAAAGACATATCATTTGGATACTAAACATATGATATAAAGATACATATTTCAATCACCAAAAAATCTAGCCAAAACACAAGTTGAAGCATGAAGTCTATGATTAACAAGGTCTACTGCTAAAAATTGTTGCAGTTTCCTGAACAGCAGAATTAAGTTTTCCAGAAACAAGTAGAGTATGAGGACCTGGATCAAAACATACTGGACTTGAACACCAGCCACAGAAAGATGTAATTTTCTCCCAGTCCTCTACTCCCCAAAATTTGCAAATCGGAAAAATTACTACAATTGTCAACTCTGACATAAAGAGCTGGCTATTCAGATATTCCTAGTCTCATCTAGAGTAGGTGATCCAAGCCAGAAACAAAACTTCCAACTCATCAGAATACAGTTTATTTCAGAATTCTGCTGAACTATGAAGAGAGCTCTCAGATTGCCACCCAACAGAAATTAAGCACAACAAAATAATAATTTTTGCTTTGCAGCTTTATAACACTTGTACTGTTTGCATACTCTCAAGATCCCTTGCACAGCAGGAAAAAAGTCAAGAGTTCAAAATTTTCTTTTCTGCTTCTCAGAATCTCTTGTCACACACGGGTACCTGCCTTTGGGGCTGACACCACTACCCTGCTTCTCAACAGCCAGACAGATATTCCTTATCATCTTCCCATATTTCTAACCATCCTTTCCCTGAAGAATCAGGGTATAACTTCCTAAAATCCTCTCTAATGAGAGGCAGGAAGGAGATAGGACAGTACTCCAGACAAGTTCTCCTGTGCATGAGCAAAGAAGCAACTTCTAGTTGTTAGGAAAGCGTGTGTCACCTGAGAGAGTTTAACAGCTTTCTTTATTTGCTGTTCTTCCCACTTAGCTTCATCTTCACTTGATCCATCACCCACAGACTCTGCAAGTTAAAACAATCATTATTAGACAGAATTGCATCCTTTATTTTTTCCCCCCTCATGCTCTCCTCCCTCTAAAGCAACAGTGGGTCTCCCAACCACTACTAGGAAGTGGTACACATAAAAACCAGCAGGTGAAAAATGTGCAGCCAGAGGACTTCCAAACCAAAAGGCAAGGAATGCTTGGAAATGGCTACTGGGATTTGCAGAATTCATACTAATATTAATTTCCCCAACGTACTGTTTCTCAGTCAGCTACTGCAGTAGGAGGAGCACAAACATCTTGGTTTTATGCCTCAAAGCAAAGCTGTGTATAACATGTAAATAAGAGTATAAGTACAGCCTGTAACCCACTGAGTGACATTACACCCAACAAACCCTCAAGTGTTCCAAAACACTCTACTAAAGAAACAAAAATATCTCATTAGCATTAACTAGAATTGCAGAACTGGCTTGTAGTTATGCATTCCTTATAACCCTTATTCAAATAATAAAGTAAACCTGTGCTTCATAAACAATACTATTAAGCTCCAAGAGGATAAAAGCAATGGAAAAGCCAGATATGCTTTGTGTGCAATAGGTGTGTTCAATTCTAAAGGGCTGGAATGCTGGTTTGCTTTTTTTTTTTCTTTTTTTCAAGAGGAGTCATAATGTCAGTGCACAGAGAGGACTTGGAAGACCAGATCAGAAGCAGGAGGTAGGATTTACAATAACTTTATCCACATTAAATGTACCTCCTACAAGGCAATTTTTTGCAGTCAATAAAGCCAAAAAAAATTTTTAAATGGTTCTCTAAGTATCCTGCACAACTACAAGCAAGACCTAAACAGTTTATGTCCCATATAACCCACAAGTACCAGCTGTACAGCCTTTTTCCAAGAGTCCTGAGGAGCAAAGCCCTGCACTGCACTCACTGCTTACTGGACAAGTCTCACATTCTTCCAGACAGTAAAACAAAGCCACTGGGAGAAACGACACAAACTCACCCATTTGTTCAGTCATCCTCTGCCTAAGAGTTTTCATTTTAGGGGCAAAATCAGTATTCTTTGTTTCAGACTCATCCTCACTCTCAAAGTCACTGCTTCTTCTTCCTTGAGAGATGTGGTGACTGTTTGAAACATCCAATGGAAGATAATCAGCCTTGGTCCTGGCTAAGTGACGTTTCCTCCGAGCAGCCTCAACGTGAGCTGCACTGGGGATATCACCTGCACCAAGGAGAAAGAAAATCTAGGCAAAAGACTGAAAGCAACACTCTGTATCATTCCTAATGCCAATCATCACAACTGTTCAGCACCACTGTACAATTCTGAATAGGGGACACCAGATGTTTTTCTACTACACTTACCATGTCGAATATAAGAAGATGGAAAAGCATCCTTAAAAAGTGGCTCTCAGTCCGAAAACAAACCTCAGACCTTTTTCTTTTAAATAAATCTCTGTTAGCCCATCCTGATTTTTTGGCTCCCCAAAAGATCAGTGTCACTTAATTTAGTGAGCTTACAAAGGAACCCAAAGTTTAAAAATCAGCCCCAAAGTGAGGTTTTATTTGCATCTCATGAAGGGAATTGTGTATTGTTAAAGAGGAATTTTCTGCTGCCTTTCTTCTAAAGCCAATGGTCATAATTTCTGATCTACTCCCAAAATCAACAAAGAAATACAACAAATATTTGCCACTAAAAAAATGGAGGAACCATTGCTATTCTTCCAGAAGAAGGGTATCCCTGACTCAGCACAAAGAGATGCCTACATCTTACGTGATTTAAGCTGCGTGGGATTCATCTCACCTAACTTGTCATGTACTTCAAATAAAGAATGTTCTAAAATAACTTCCTTAAAAAAAAAAATCCAGAAACTAACCTGGTGATAAATCCTTCCTTCTCTGTGGAGAGTTGGAATCATTTTCAGAGTCTGAGCTATTGTAGTTCTCATTCAGTGAAGAATAAGTTTCATCCTCCTTCTCCTCATCCTCCTCTTCACAAGTGCCTTTGGTGTTGTCAGGTCCAGGCTCCAACTGGCAGATCTCTGTATTAGGGGGGAAAAAAGTAAGATAAATTATTTTAGTTTTATTGCTGGAATCTGATGTGCCATAGCTGGTTTCCAGTAATTATTTACAGCTTGCTGCAGCAAAGACTGGTCACTTGTCCATCCCCACCTGATCTCATCAAAACATGTCAAATTGTGACATTCCAAGACAGTCATTTACAAACCAGTTCTTGTTTCAAATCAAAGCATCTTTGATAGTCCTTCTGAGACACAGGGCGTATTTACATGCATAAAAGCAATGAGATCAGCTTCCAGATAACAACTGATTAATATTCTGATAGCTTACAGTGTATTTGGGTTCTTGACTTGAAAAACTGTATTTACAAAGCACTTTTTTAAAGCATTAACAATGAGGGAGCTCTTATTTAAACTATAAACATTTATGTGTATCTGTCTTGTCTATGGTTATTCTCAAACTCTTTAAAAATATTGCTTTCTTCTCATCTGCCACTACACCTTCAGTAAATCATCAGATTACTGAACAACAGAATGTGCCACCTTTTATCTTATATACTTTTATAAGAAGTTACTAAGAAAATTTACCATCTCATCTGAATCACAATCTCAAACGGAATTATTTCTCAATCTAATTTATTTTTATCTAACATTAGCAAATATAGTATATCTGTGAATTGACAGAGGTGTCAAAAGGGGAAGAGAACTTTTAGACACACTTGTTTGTAAAAAACACAAACTCAAAATTTCCCAGGAAAAACATCATAGAATGGTTTGGGTTGGAAGGGACCTTAAAGATCATGTAGTTCCAAACCCCCTGCCATGGGTAGGGACACCTTCCACTAGACCATGTTGCTTGGAGCTGCATCCAACCTGGCCTTGAACGACAGGGAGTCCACAACTTCTCTGGGCAACTGACTGTAGTTCAATGAAGCTAGGAATACAACCAGAATAATCAAGGCTATTGTGTATTTCATTAACATATTCAAATAGTGTAAGAGCACACAATTTAATAACACAAAGTTTAAGGTTTACATTAAATTTTATCAAACAAAATCCTACTAAGCTCACATTTTCTCTCAATGCCAATAATCAGATCAAACTGCAATTTGACAGCAATAAGCAGTGAACAGGTGGCACATAGTTTGAAAAATATGATGCTGAGGTAAAAATGTAGGAGAACTTTACTAACTGATGTACTATAGGGGTTCTGCATAATCAGATCTTCTCATGAATAGTCTCCAAGTTCTGATATCTTTTACCAAGGTCATACTGAAAATAATTTCAACACAAAGAGATTAAAATCATAAACCTGTAAAGTAACAACAAAAAAAACCCCTTAAAATCAGTATTTGTGCATTACTCTCCACTAACTGATTTTGCAATACACTGACATATAAGTATTTTATAACACACTTAACTAAAAAAGTACTTACTTTTGCTTTCTTCAACTTCTCTCTGTGCAGGCAGTAGGCTTTCCTTCTTTTGAATTCTAAAGGTTACTTCATTGAAAGACGGCTTTTTAACTTTGAAAAACTCTTCACCTATCCAGATAAAACAAAATGACTCTGAGTAACATTAACAAGAACAGCAACATCTGCACACACATACAGGTATCACATATAAAAGTGCATGTACATCTCTATGTGTGCATAAATTCTGAAGTTCTGGCTGGATTAAGTCTAATTCTTCCTATGGCTTTATCACTCATGATCCACCACCTCTTAATTAAAAACTGTGCAGCTCAGCCTCCTCAACATAGCAATGCTGCTGCACTGCTAAAACATTATTTCTTTGCAGCTTGTGTTCATCAAAGTGGCCACATCTTGCCATCAGCCACAAAGGCAACACCCTAAGAGTCGATTAAACATTTATGTTTCACTTATTTAAGCTTATTAACTAGTCACAGAATCACACACTACTTGTTCTCTCTGGTTTTCTCCAGCAGTAAGATTTCAAATGTTTTCCAGACAAAAGCACGTGGACATAAATAATCATCTGACTGCTTTTCACAGAACCACAGAACTGTTAGGGTTGGAAGGGACCCCTGGAGATCATTCAAGGCAGGGTCACTTAAAACAGGTGACACAGGAACGCATCCAGGTGGGGTTTGAATGTCTCCAGAGGGAGACTCCACGACCTCCCCAGGTAGCCTGTTCCAGTGCTCCGTCACCTCAGAGTAAAGAAGTTCTTCCTCATGTTGAGGTGGAACTTCTCGTGCTTTACTTTATGGCCACTGCTCCTCGTCCTGCCACTGGGCACCACCGAAAAGAGTCTGGTACCATCCTCTTGGCACCTGCCTTTGAGATATTTGTATGGATTGATCAGATCCCGTTTCTGTCGTCTCTTCTCCAGACTAAACCGGCCCAGCTCAGACTTTTGTATGGGTTTGTTCTGCAAACCCTCAACAGCCCTACCCACGACCCGGCACTGCTGGGTTTGTTCGCAAAGAGGCACAAGGCGACCGCGCCCTCAGCCCGACGCTCGCTGAGGCAGCAGCCCCAAGCAGCCCTGCTATCCCCATCCCGGGGCTCCCGGGCCCTGCTCTCCAGGGACACACACACACACGATCCCTCACCTTCCCGTTCCTCCTCGCTGCCGAAGCTCAGCAGCTCCTTCCCTGCCCGGCCCGGCCCCGCCGCGGCCCCGGCTCGGCGCTCCTCCCGGGCCCGCGGCCGCCCCTCATGCTCCCGCTCGCTCGCCCGGCTCCGCTTCGCCGCAAGATGTGTGTACAAGCCTTGGCCGCTTGTCCTGCCTCCCGGGCCGACTCCCCGCGATGGGATCCGGTGTGTGTGTGTTGAGTCGCGCTCCCGTGCGCCTTATCCTCGCGGCTCCGCTTCCTGCTTCGAGGGCGAGCTTTGGCGCGGAGTCTTTGGAGAATGGGCGGCGACCGGTTCCCGGTGTGGCTCCGGCTCGCCCTCGCTGCTGCCGCTGGAGGCTGCGCGTCGCCGGCCGCGGAAGTTCCGCGGGGGACGGCGGAACATCGCTCCCAGGGATCGCTCCCAGGGATCGCTCCCAGGGATCGCTCCTAGGGATCGTTCCCGGTGATCGTTCCGGGCGATCGCTCTCGGATCCCGCCGCTGACTCCAGCGTGGCTCCCAGAGCGCACGCGCGGCGACCCCCGCGCGCCGCGCCCGCCGGGAGTGGGCGGGAACAGGGAGGGGGACTGAGGGGACGGGGTGTGGTGTCTCGCCGGGGGAAAGTAAAGGGTGTTTTGTTGGTAATTCATTGGTCATTGGTGCGTGAAAGCGTAATTTGTTTGACCAGCTGTGAGCCCGTCAGTGCAGGGGCTGCCGTGGTGGGTGCTTGGAGACATAGGGAACATAGTCTTAGGCTCCGCCGGGGAGGTTCAGGTTGGACATTAGGAAGAAATTCGTCACAGAAGGGGTGATAAAACATCGGAATGGACTACCCAGGGTGGAGTCACCGTCCCTGGAGGTGTTTAAGGAAAGGCTGGTCGTGGCCCTCAGCGCCATGCTCTGGTTGACAAGGTTGGGCTCGATCTCGGAGATTTTTCCAACCTATTTGATTCTGTGGTTCCGTGCCTGCCCTGCTCCACAGCTTCCTGCTGGGCCATCAAAATCTTATCCAGTTCTGGTATTCTGAATATAATAATTTCTAAATTATATCCATTAATGATAACTGTAATTAATGACTACTCATAAGTATTTTTTTATATTTCTTATACGTTATGTAAATTAATAATAAGTTGATATATTGTTGCTAATGTCTAACCACACAAAGTAGCTATTTTAGAATTAACAGCAACATAAATTAATAACAAATAAATATGCCTTGCAAGGCCAGGTTGGATGGAGCCCTGATCAGTCTGGTCTAGTAGAAGGTGTCCCTGCCCATGGTAGGAAGGTTGGAACTGGATGGTCTTTAAGGTCTCTTCCAACTCAAACCATTCTGTGATTCTATGATTATTATAAATTTAAAACTGATTCTATAACTTATTGTCAACAACTAATCACACATTTTTCTCCCTTTCCTCAGGCTGAGCTCACTGGAGGAGTAAGGCAGGTGGCAGAGCTGGTGCGAGGGGAGGGGAACATATGGCTGGGAACAGAAGGAAGGTGGGATTGTGACAAGTGATGACAAATTGGTTTGCCTGGGGAGGAGTTGCACTGTAGCTTGTACCAGCCTTTGATTTCTGCCGTGCTGACTTGAGCTGTGTGTGATTTGCTGTGTGGAAAGAAAGCACATCCCACTCCAAATGAAACCAGGCAGAGCAAGTCCTTCAAGTAAGCTTTTGTGTCCCGAGAGAAGTACCCAAAAATAGCAAATATTTGAAATGTTCTTGCTTAAATTGCTCCACCTTTCTGTCCTTCATCTGTAAGATGAAGATACTAATATTAACTTGCCTCAGGAATCTTGTGAAGATAAAGCTGCATTTGTGAAGCACCAGTTACAGGAAGAACAACATAAAAACCCAAGAGAAAATCAGCTAAAGTATACTTCTATTCAGCCCTGCTTCTGAATAGTTATTAAATAAAACCCAAGGCTTCTAGATGAATAATGAGGATTACAGAAACTTTTAAAAAACAATTCAGGAAGCACAATTCACCTTGCAAGCATTATTCATTTTTCTGCACTGAAAAAGGCTGGGGTCTGTAGGGAAAATAAAGTAGTTTCACAAGTGCTGAAATTAAACCTTTCTATGGATTTGTGCCTTAAATTGACTTATTGCAAGCTCTGATTCAAAGCTGTCTTATTGCTGTGGAATTGAGATGTGCTTTCCCCGTGTAGTTTCTCTGACTGAGGGGTAAAGTCAAGGATAATCTGGGGATGCACAGATATATTTAGTTACTCCATTGTGAGCTGGGCAAAGCAGAGTTTGCTGTCATAGATTGTCCTGGAATAATGCCCACAAAGTTGCCTGTTTCTCCTTTACCACTCCAGGACTGATGAACAGTTCATGATGCTAAACAAAGGTCTTATGGGATTTACCAGGAACCTTTAACATCCTTGTAACACTGACAGAGCTCCTTTCCCTGGCTGTGAGTCTGTATTAAAATGTTTCTTCTCTTTCATCTGATTTTAAATCCTCTCAATCTAGTGAGTGCTACTCAGGCAGGACTGAGCTGGCTCCTTGTAAGAGAAAATGGTTCAGGAGTTCAGCATGGCAGAAACATGGGACACAACTATTGTACACTTGGTATTTCCAGCAGGCTGAAACTACCATGCTTGCAGTTGTCACTCCAGTTAATATGCTTGCTAAGTGCCAAGATATTAATCTAGGCAGTGGCATCCAATCTAGGTGATCCTAGTTCAGAAGAGGAAAAGCAAATTGAGCTGCAGCAATGCAGCATAGTATTTCTTGGAAGGACTGCCAGTGCCAAGTGCCAATGGATTTATCTTGTTAGGCAGTAAAAGGCTTTTTCCTGACGCCGCTGACACAGGACAAAAAGATAATTTTGCCTTAAACTATATAGAGCTGAAAGTTAAAGGTAGCAGATAGATAGGTGAGGATTATAGGTCAGAAATATTAGAATTGTTTGTTCTTAAACAACCATTTTAGTGATTCTGCAGTCTAACCATTCCTCAGGCAGATGAATTTTCAGAAAAGCTGAGTAGATCAGCAAATTGTTATAGATTTCCCTTTTCAAAGCAAGAAGCAGCATGAAAGCAAGATAAACTTGGCATGAAAATTCAAGCAGAGCATTAACGGCTGATAGTATGGTCTCCTTTCACACTCCATTGATTTCAGCTCTGGCTTGAACTCTGTTAAACTGTAATGTAAATTTAAGTTACAAAATGACTTGCTCTGAAAGACCACTCATCAAAAACAACTTCCAACTGCAGAAAACCCCTAAATCTAAAATGTCAGTTCAATTCTGGGGAAAGAATGCAAAACTAGATCCAACCTCCTAAATGCAACAACTTTAAGTCACTGATTGGAGGTACAGCACAACGTTGTTACTTGCAGCACTGGGAGAAGAATTTGTCTTTGCTTCTGTTTGCCATGGAAAAGTCCAGCGGGATGTCAGGCAGAGGGGGGCAGCAGCACCTTAAATTGTCAGTGTTACACCGGGCAAGCAAGAGCCACAGTCAGGAGAAACTTAAGTGTTTCATCAACACAGAGCTTTTTTGTAGACTTCCGTAAGCTGGTTTAAAACCACAGTGGTCTGTTTGCCCTTTCAGTGAATCCCTGTTTTTGTTAATTATGTTATTAACCATAGTTCACTGTCTTACTCTGTTTTGCTCATGGTACTTACTTGCTGTGTAGCATGCCTTTCCAGAAATCTGTGAATCTTGAAAAATTTCCTTTTCGCAGCAACTCAAAAACATTCTGACACATCTGACAAGATTTATTTCAAAGTTGATATTTATATCATTCAAGCCTTAAAAGCAACGTGTAATTCCAGGGAACCTCACAAAATTTAGGTAAGAGTTAAACCAAGAGGTACACTGTTCAAGAGCAGAACTGGTCCCTGGATTCCAGTCTCTCCAGTTGCTGCCTCCTGAACATATGACTTGCCAAGACCCCTCTATTTCCCACACTTGTTCCTCTCCAAATCACCAAGTCCCTCCCTCTTCCTACCTTTGGTTCCTCCCCTAAACACTCCTCACTAAGTCCTATACAATCTTAAAATGCATCCCATAATGTGCAGCACACGTCCAAGGCAGTAACCCTCTGGAGCAGTCCTGGAGAGCTGCTCCCAAGACTCACCTTGGAGAGTTTCACACCTGGACACAGGGGTGATGAGTCTGCTGGGACAGCCCTGGGAAAGGTCCAGGCAAGGTGTTCGCTCCTTGGGAGTCTGTGACTTGGGTTGTCACCTACCACTGTGCCTCTGTGCTCCTCTGGGCTTGTGGAGATGGATCCCTGATGGGCTGATGGCCCTGGGTATGATTTGCTCTTCCCCACCGTTGTCTCTCTGTGGGCATGCACATGAGCTTTTACCCCATAACTGAACACTATGTACCCAATGACAGCTTTTTAGCACCTAAAACAGAAAGATTTGTGGGGAAAAAAATCATTGGTAGCAAATGCAGTAGGGATCTTACTGGGATCAGGCTGGCTTCTTGGCTTGCATTAAAACATGAGTGTGGAGAAACAAATGCATCTGAAATGAACTTGCAACTCTGGCTTACCAAGGTATTATTTACTAATTGTGGCATAAGGATTGCAAATTGCAACAAATAACCTTGCTTAACCCCAGTTCTCTGTTATTGTCAGCACTTGGCACTTGTGAAATTCCTGTGTGCCTGAACATTTCTGCCTGGCTGTGCTGCAGTTAGAGTTTGCAAGTAAAACCCTTGTGTCTGCTCAGCAGTTGGCAAAATTTTATTTGCCATAATTCAGTATGCATGAGTCAGCGCTGCCTCCCTTCACAACAGTCTGGCCTGTCTGGAAAGCTGCTTTCTCTATGGTTACATAGATGTTCTATAAATCTCAAAATAATTTCAGTGCGGTGGGCAAAGAAGCCTTTGCCACTCTGAACAAATACAGTCCAGCTCCCCATAAACAATATCAGTGCTTGGCAGGGAACAGAGCTGGGACATGACTGTTTTATTTTATACAGCTATGAAGTAACAGAAAATCCTGCAAATTAATATAGTAGCCATTTGTCATTTTAAAACCTGTGTGGGCTTCTGGTTTAGAAATCAAACCAGCAGCTCTACAAATACTACTTTTGATGCAGCGTGTGCTTTGTGCCTTCTATACCTTTCTGATAAATTGCTACTCAGAATCAGTATCAGAAATGAGCCACTCCTGTTCTGTTAGGTGTGGAAAGTAAATACTAACTTGTCCTTTTGTTTATCTCATTGTGTTTTATGCCTCCATTTTTAAATAAAGATGTGGGCTAAAAGACAGTGTTTAGCATTTACTCAAAAGGAAGAAAGCAGTTGAATACTGATGTAAAAATGAAACCTGGCAGCAGCATTGAGGGCTCATTGCTTCTGTGTTAGATGAAGGGAAAAAAGAGGAGGTGCAAAAGAAAATTTAGCATAAGAGAGTTGAATCTAATAAAGGGGTTAGAGCTGCCACTCATCAGGTAGGTGTAGCTGTTTCTAAGTAGTTCTTTATAGTTGGAACAGCAAGCTGGACTCTCTAGATGAGAGTCCAGTCTTTCATTAGCAAGAAAAACACTACGGGAGGAACCTGTGCAGATCACTATTGTGCAGTTACTGCTTTTTGACCACTCAAAAATAGTTATCACTTTACATTCCTTATTTCTTGACCAGTGAGTGTACACAAAGTGTGGCTTATTCTTGCAGTAACTGATTTCTGGTGTTCATTTGTGTTCTGGCTTAACTTTATATGTTTTAAACATATGTTTGCAGAAACATGTCTATCAACAAGCTTAGACACTGCCTAGTCAGAGGGCTTGGACAGGAAGAATAAAGCATTCAATTCTGGTGTGTTTTCCTGCAGCACAGCAGAGAAAATAAGCAATATTATAGAGTAAACTAAGTACAAGGAAGAAGTCATATTACCTACTCCCACTCAGTTCAGGCTAAGCAACTCTATTCATGATCTCTTTTCCTGTCAGTGCAGATCTTCCCTTATTACTCTAAAGGTAGCAAAATTGCCTGTGACAGGAAATTGAGGACAAAGTACTGATAATTATTAAAAAGTAAAGCCTTAATGTGAAAATTGTGTCTTTTAGTAGTTATAGTTTATTCATCTTCATTATATCTTGTTAGCTTTTGCTGTTGTATGTTGGTTTTGGCTCAGATATGACAAGGAGGTTATAGAATCATGGAATTACAGAATGGTTTGTGTTGGGAGGGACCTTAAAGATCATCTAGTTCCAACCTCCCTGCCGTAGGCAGGGACACCTTCCACTAGAAGTGCAGGATAATAAATGATAACAGAGTAATACATTGTTGAAACATTGCTTATAGTAAATGCTACTTCTTTTCTGCTCCTCCCACACTTTTCATCTTAATTGGCCTCCTCTGGGTAGCTGCTGTGCTGCAACCCTGCCCCTATGTCTGGAACAAGTCTCTATGCTATCATGCCATTGGTTTCTTCTTCTTTCAGCTGCCTTTTCTATTACTCATCAGTTATTATTAAGCAACTTTTCTTACCTTAATGGCTTTTTGAAACAAACAAATTCATTTCTGCAGTTTTAAGTTGCTTTGCCACTGTCTACTCCTTGCTAGAAGGGGTACCATCTGTCACCAGAAGGGACTTTTATTTCACCTGGTATTTGACATCAGCCCCCAAAAACGCATGTTGAAGCTTGCAAAAAGCTTTCCCTCCAAAACCTGAGGTGCCCAAAGGCAGTATCTGCAACAGTGCCTTTAGAAACTCCACCTTCATAAAAGTAGTGTTTTTCTTTTGAACCTACTTCAAGCAGCATTTCTATCATTCAAGTAATGATATAAATGATATATAAATTATATAATGATATAAATATCAAACTTTCCATTTGAATGGAAACAAATTTCATTCTCCATTTTAAAGAAATGGCAATGCAGTTACTAATTAAAACAAATGAGACAAAGTAGATGTAATACTAGTTTGTGCCTCGTACATTGGTAATGAAACATCTTGTAAGACTCTTAGGTTGGGTAAGAGTTAGTTCAGCTTCACTTTAAGGATGCATTTTTTTATAATTCACGCTAAACTTTGGATGTCTGTATACACCATTTCTATGGAAGAGTGACCTGAGGGGCTGCTGCATTCAAATCTGTCTTCAGTCTGTAAGTCCTGCTCCTCTTCCTGATAATTAATAAATCTTACAAATATTTATTGTTCTAGTGCCTCAGATGAGCTCCAGTTGGTTGTGGTAATGCAGATGAAACAGTATGCAATTTGTCCAGCATCAGAATACATAAAGCTTTGGCGTGCTAATTTTTTATACCAGGTTATCTCTCTAGGGAGTCAGCTGAATTTTTAATTCTCTCAAACTTCTCCCTTCCCAGGCAACAAGTCAAAGGAGGTGATTCTGAAAACCCACCTGGAGTACTGTGTCCAGCTCTGGGGTCCTCAGCACAAGAAAGATGTGGACCTCTTAGAGCAAGTCCAGAGGAGACAATGAAGATGAACAGAGAGCTGGAGTACCTTTGTTACAAAGAAAGGCTGAGAGATTTGGGGTTGTTCAGCCTGGAGAAGAGAAGGTTCCAGGAGACCTAATTGTGGCCTTTCAGTGCTTAAGGAGGCCTATGAGAAAGATGGTGAGAGACTTTTCCATGGAGCCTGTTTCAATAGGAGAAGAGGTAATGGTTTTAAACTGAAAGAGGGTCGATTTAGATTAGATCTAAGAAAGAACAGTGAAGGTGGTAAAACAGTGGCAGAGAGGTGGTCGCTGCCCCATCCCTGGAAGTGTTCAAGGCCAGGTTGGATGGGGCTCTGAGCAACCTGATTTAGTTGAAGATGTCCCTGCTCATTGAAGGGGATTTGGACTAGATAACCTTTAAAGCTGCCATCCAACCCAAACTGTAATTTTTCTGACTGCAGTTTTGTCTCAAAGGAGGCATTAGGCAACATCCATAGTGATCTCAAGTGCTGCTTTCCTATAGGAATCCTGTCATATTTATTGAACCAAGTATCCCAATGTCCTTTATACAATTCCCACTTTATGTACTTTGTCACCTCGAAGTCAGTGGTTAAGCACAGACACAGCCCAAGTCCATTTGCTTGGTGGGACGTGGCAGTTACATAACTACAGAGGAAAGGAACTGTGAGGTTCCTTGAGAAGTCATCTAGGTCAATGTTCAAGGCAGGATCAACTGTATTTACAGAACTGCTCACAGATATCTGTCAAACCTGTTTTTAGGGGCTTCCCTTCTCAATACTTAACTACTGTAATAAGTAACCTGATCTGTTTCTTCCTATGAGAAGAAACATGTTTATCTGGTTTATTGTTATCTTAATCCTCTCTACAATGGCCTTTATGAACCTGGAAACTGTTGTCTGATGCAAGCACTTGTGTTCAATCCAGAGAGACTGGAGATGTTGCCTACACAACAAAGTCACATTTAGAACTGCTCTATCACTATGATGTGTACTGAACAGATTAAAGGCTGTGTTTTAAGAGGCGTTAGAAAGTAATTCAAGCAGAAAATGTCAGATGAGAGACTTTTTAACAGAGGAGCATGTTCTTGACCCAGGACCATTCTGTTATCCCAATTAATTATTTGGAATTATGAAGCACTGCTCATGAAATCTGCAGACTACTTTAAAACAGCCAAAGGCCCCCTAGGCTGGTGGCCACCAAGTGATTTAAATCACGGAGTCAGCAAGTGCCCCTTGAACAACATGTGTTTAATCCACCTACATGGCAAATATCTGTGCATCAAAGCTGAGGTTGCTGTCTGTGCGTAGGAACAAAAATACAAAGCATGCTTTTGGGCTGGCAGTGAGGAAGGGGAATGTTGCATCTTCAAAAGCAATGAATCAGATGAGGGCTGAGGAGGTCACAAGGGGTAAATGCATGAATGCGAGCTGCCAGTCCAGTGTGGCAGCTGCACCAGCAAACTGCAAACATCAGGTATCTAAACCCAAATACCAACGAGCAGTATGTGCTAATATGTAGCCATGACCATTGCATGGCACAATAACGTGACTGTTCCGGAACCACGATGAATGACAAAAGGTGTAACAAACTGGAAAGGCTCATTAAGAACCCAGAAGAATGAGTCAGTGGAAAAATCTGCTCTCTACGAAGGTGATAGGTAATTATCTACACGGCAAAAGCATAGAAAGGTGCTGTAATCGCCTATGCACAGCGAGATCTGCTCGCTGAGGAAAGAAAATGTCTAGTGTTTAAAAAGGATGGCATTTTTTCATGTTTTTCCTTCCTACAGGATTCTTTGATTTTTGGAAAGATAAAGCCCTGAAACCCTACATATTTCAGTACACTGAGCCTGGTGTGAGTCGAATTTAGATCTTTGTGCCATCCCCCTCCTCACTGGTTGCGGGTACCCCAGCGGGACACGCTCCCCATGGAAAAGCGCCAAGGGTGCTGTCACCTACTCTCAGGTGGAAAAATCAGCTTAATCTGTGAGTCCTGCCTGTGCAGAACGACCAAACCAGAGGCCACAGCTTCCAGTCGAGATAGGACTGGGATACAGCCGGAAAACTAAGGAAAAGGTAACTTACGGAGCAGATAGGGAGACAGCGGTTGGGAATCGAGCGAGAAAAACGCAAGCAAGGATGGAGATAAATTCCCTGTCAGTCGGGTCTTTAAGCAGCAGCTGTTCCTGTGTGCAGCAAAGGCACCGACGGGCTCGGTGCCCACAGCAGCGCTTGGTGACCCTGGGCCAGACCCGGGGGCTCAGCATCCTGGGGCACAGCCACCCCTCACTCGGGCTCCGGCCGCGTACTCCTCGCACCGGGAAGCGGAGGGGAAGGGGGGAAGGGGAGCGAAGGGCAGGCGCGGACCGGGCGCCCAGCGGCGCCCTCAGCCTAAGCCGTGCCCGGCGCCCGCTCCCGCCCCCGCTTCCTCCCCCGCCCCGCCGCCATGTTGGGCTGAGCCGCCGCGGGAGCGGAGAGCCGCAGCCCGAGCGGAGGCCGCCGCTCTGGGGCAGCGAACAGGTACCGGCGGGGCGGCGCGGGCCCCGCGCCGCGCGCAGCTGGGCGGCGGCGGGAGGGTGGAGGGGCCGAGCTGCCGGGCGGGGACAGGAGCGCTCCGGTGGTTCTGCTGCCCAAAGCCGCTTTAGTTATGTTTGTTCCCCTTATTTTGAGGCTGGTGTGGTTCGGGTTTGTTTGGGGTTTGTGTTTTGGGCGTATTTTCTTGGTTTTTTTTTTTTTTTTTTGTTTTCTGTTGGGTTTGGACGTAGCGGCGGTGGCTCCCGCTGCCAGCGCTGCTGCTCTCCTGTGCTCCATTACTGCTCTGCCGGCGGAGAAATCCCGGTGCCCGTGCCCAAAGAGCTCCCGAGGTGAGGTGACTGAGGTGACTCGGTCGTGTTCTTAGACCCCGGTTTGTTGCGGTGATGGTGGTTTTGGTGCCTTGTAGCTACGGTGGAAACCCGGAGTTCGGAGAGATCGAACTGGTTTCTGCAGTTAAAGTTTGCGAAGTGTTTTGTCTGTAAATAGACTGGCTTTTCTTGGTCTCGACTTCTCTCCGCGGCATGTCGTAAATTCAGAAAATAAAATGTGGTTGAGGTACGTGATTCGGTTCCTTAAACATCAAGGTACCATTTTGAATACGGTAAATGGTTTTCACAGCAGCTGGGGCTTTGACATCTGTCACGCTGCAGAACTCGAAAGTAGATCGTGCTTTAGATAGTGCCTGCGATCTTTAAGTTATTTTCTCAAGCGTTTCTCTTAAGCATCAGTTGGAAATTCCCCACCTAAAACACTGGAATGAGAAGTCACTTGCGCCCAGGCTGCCCTGTCCTGTGCATCGCTCTTTTGGGAACATGATGTTTTTTAAACTCCTTTTCTGTTCGTGCCGGCCTGTGGTGGCAGCAGCTCCCGCGCCGAACACGGGAAAACACAGAGCGTGTGAAGCAGTACGTGGTGTGGGTAACATCAGTGGTACATAAAATGCAGCTTGCTTTCAAGAGTTTTAAATCGTTCATCTGAAATTTGGTTGTCACAAGCATCTACATCTGCTGATGCGATGGTGATGTTTAGAACTAATGAGCACTAGGAACTAAATGGATAAAGAGCCAGCTGGGCTTCATTCTTCTACTAAACCTGTTTCATTTTTGTTTCCTTGTTTCCTCTCTACCTCCCCTGTTTGGTTTCTTTGTATTTTTTTATTCTGACTGAGCTGGGAGGGGCGTTCACACCACCGTACCTCTGGGTATTTAGAGAAGTCCTGCTTCAGGCTCCGTGTGATGTGAAGAGAATTGCATGATCCCTGCAAACATGGATTTAGACTGCTGTGTGCTCTCTGTTGAACAGAAATTTTTTTTGTCAGATTAGCCTCCTAACTCAGATGCCTAAATTAGATCAAATGAATGTGCTTATCCTTTTAATTACTATCCTGAGAGAATTGCATTTACTTTTTTCTCCTCTATCTGTACAAGATCTGGGGTATGGGTTGTGTCCCTGGCTGAATTGTAGCTGTCACTGTAACAGAAACAAGGAGTATATTCCTGTAGCAGTAACAATATAACAAAAACTGGGTACATATGGCTTGTCTGTGCTAATCATAAAAGTAATAGGGTTATCTACTGTAGGTGTGGGTCAAAACAACAAAGCTTTATAGCTGTTTATTTTTTTAACCATTCTTCTTGTAAGCAGAAAAATGCCTTGTCACATCAAGGCAGAAGTGACCCATGGGATGATTTTAAAGTGTGTTGATGAGAAGGCTTTATTTGTTGAGATTCAGGTATTACAGTGACTTTGACTACAACAGTTCTTACAGCAGGAGCTTTTGCAAATATTTCTGTTGTATAATGTTGAAAATTGAATTAATTTCATGCCATAGGAAAGAAGCAGCTATGAAAAATGAAGCTAAGTTCTGTAGGTGACAGTATTTCTTCATTGAGCTGCTTCTCAGGAGCTGGTGAGGAAAATGGGGCAGCATTTGGAAAGTGAAAGGAGATGCTTTGCTTGAGGCATTATCAAAAACCTTCACCCTCCTTGAAAACAGGTGGCTATCAGGAAAAGACCTTGGGATGAATTCCTGAAGAGCAGTATAGTCCAGAGCACTAGTTCTTCCAAATTGAGACAGAGGTCTCTGGTCTGTTTGGTTAACAGTTTACAAGTAAATTATCTGCTGTTATCTCAAAAGACTCAGTATGTAAAATTTGTGAAAACAGCTTTTCATGAGTTTTTTCTTTTAAAGGCCAGAGCTGTTCTCTTTGCCTTTTGAAAATTAGTTCAGAAGTTGGATTGGACATCTTTATTTCTAATGTTAATTTCTGGCCTATTTTCATTTGAAAGGAAAGATCTCTGACATCTCAGGTTTTAAAATAGCTTTTAACTGCTTCCATTTGTTTTTATCAACCTGAAATACAGAATAATATTTTTTTGAAGAGACTTCTGGAGATCACCTGGTCCATTTCTTGTGAGAAGCATGGCCAACTCAGATTATGTCCCTCAGAGCCGTGTCTGGTTGTGTTTGGATTATTTCCAAGGGTGGAGATCCCACCAACTCACTGGACAGCCCTCCCCAGTTTAGTGTCCGTGCTTGCTCAGACTGCATCCCATCCCATTGCCCAGACTGCCAGTGAAGACATTAAA
The DNA here is from genome assembly GCF_001715985.3 of Manacus vitellinus. Taxonomy (NCBI): domain Eukaryota; kingdom Metazoa; phylum Chordata; class Aves; order Passeriformes; family Pipridae; genus Manacus; species Manacus vitellinus. Next base: position 3,676,966 of record NW_021938895.1, read on the forward strand.
CAGTACTGGCCATGGTATCAGTTCCTGGGGAACATCAATAGTTCCAAACAGATGGATTTTGGAATACTGATGACAGCTCTTTGAGTCTGGTGATCAGGCAAGTTTTCCACTCAGATTACAGTGAACCTTTTCAAACTATATTCCACCAGTCTGGCTCTAAGGACACTGTGAGAGACCTTATTAAAAGCCTTCATAGAGTCAAAACAAGCTGCTGTGCCCTCATTCACAGAGCCAGTCATCTCAACACAGAAAGCCATGAGATATTGGATGTGGTTCGTCCTGGATGGACAGTGGCAGTTTCCCATCACCTTTTTGTTCTTCAGGCATCTGCAGGTGACTCACAAGGGGATTTGCTCCATTGTCTTTCCAAGGACTGAAGTAAGATTTAGCAGCTTTCTGTATTGGTGTTCTGGCCCTTCGAGAAGATGAGTCTGATGTTTGCCTTTTTCCCATCATCAAGATCCTCGATCAGTCACCAGCGCCTCCCATAAATCACAGAGCTTGGTCTTGCAGTGACATTACCCAGTGTTCCTGGCAGCACTGGGCCTGTGATTTGTTCCATATATATGTATGCAACTGCTCTACTTCCTTGTTTTCAAGTTATTTTGACTTCCAAAAGCTGTCTTCAGTTCATTGTAATGCCACATCTTTTGGCAAAGGATAGTAGATGATGGATCCTGCCATGTTTTTAAGTTTTGGGGGGGAAGCTTGGTTTAGACACTGTGAAAACACTGGTTTAGTCCTGTGAAAGTTGTGGGAGCAATAGTTTGCTGACTAGTGTTGCTTTTAGATTGGAGGGGTCATGTCATGTGGGAAAGTTAGTGACCTTGTTTGAGCTTTTTTGTCTCAGGTGATGATTGGTGATTTTTAAGATACCAAAGATAAAGTCGAGCTAATTAGAGAGTTCTCTTTTTTTACAACCGACCTGTTTCAAGAACTATCGCATATCAGTAAAACACTTAACACAAAGTGTACTTTGAGGTTCAGAGGTTGATCCTAGGTATGAGGTGATATAGGGTAGTTACTGTATTCCTTTTACCTTAAAAAACATATTATGACCTTTAATTTCACCTTTTAAAATTGCATTTTCCTTATGTACATTCGTTGGTGATAGATGACATAACAGTCTATTTTGCGGGGAAGCACTCGTGTTAGAGTGCCTGGTTGGATTTTTGGAAGTGCTAAGCAGCTGTTTTAAGTGATCCTGAAATTTTCAAGTGCTTGGTTGCAAATATTGCAGGTACTTCATTACCTCTGGAAATGGTGTTTTTGAATCCTGATCAATATAGAACTGGGAGGCTTATACTGTGTGCGAGTTCAAGTTCCTTCCAGTGACAGACCAGTGTAAGCCAAAATTTTAAGCCAGCTGTGAGCAGTGAAGCCTTGTTTTCTGTGGCTGTTTGAGTTTAATGAGCTGTGAGCTTGTGTTGAGTTTTTTCACGCTGTTGGTATATTTAGAGCAGCTTTTGGCATGTGGATTCTCTGCTGTCTAATATTGGTACTCAAACACACAGAAGTCTTTCTCTTCATTGAGGGCGCTAAATTTGGTTGTGCTTTCTCCGGTTGCCTGTTTTCATGAATCTTGTAGGCACTTAAGATCTTTGCAAAGTACACCCCTCAGTTGAGCTTAATTCACGTTGGATGATGGGATTCATCAAAGTACATGTTAACTACTCATCTCTTCTACCCTTAGAATGCCAGGCTAAGAATTTGAGCATCCTGGTTGCTTGGTTCCTATAATGTAACTGCTTTCATTAATTCATTTGTCTTACTTGTCTTATCAGAATGGTTGTGGGGTTTGTTGTTTCTGGTTGTTTTTTTTTTTATTCTCAGGTTTATTTAAGGATAAGCCTCTACAAAATAAGATAGGGGATTTTATTTTGTCAGTTCTTCTTACTTCCACACATACTTTGTTGTATTGCCCATAGCAAGATGGTACAGAGACTGTAGTAACTTGTTTTTCTGGTGTTGTTGTGACGTTAGCACCAAATGTTATAAAGGTGAGGATTAGGTCACATAAAAATTATAAAGTAAAAATGGAGCTGATGAAATGTCATTTTTCTTTAAATTGGGAATATTTAGAACTTTGTCAGTATAGGAAAGCAGCCTGGCCAGCTTGGTTACTTGGATCCTGGAGTTAGAATAATGGATTGAACATTAATATATAGATGAGCACAGTGTTGTGTAACTCTTATTTTCAGAACAACACATGAAATTCAAATGATGTAACATGATGACAGTAGCAGGACAAAGTGTTGGAATTACCTTATAGAGCACAAGTACCTGAGAACTATTTTTAAATATTTTGGCAGTTACAGATACTTGAAAAGGCATGGTTGATCCAGAAAAGTCACAGCTTCTTCGGAATAGCAATTCTGAGAGCAGCCACTTTGACTTAAGACATTTTGATATGGGATGTTGTGGTTTCAGCTTCAGAAGTAGCTGGTAAATAATTCTGAACTGGCTCTTCTAGTGAAAATATTCGAGGCTGATGCAAGTGGAGCTTGTGAAATGCTGTGGCATCAGTCATGAGCGATATCTGCAGTTAGTGATTCAGCAGCATACACATTAAGTAAGGGAAGAACAGGAAATGGGAGTTAACTCATTTTTGTTTCTAAAAGTATTACAATTGGAATGTGGAAAAAAAATGAGCTGTTATGGCTATATTAATAAATGTATTTAAAAAATCAGAACTGATTTAAATACTATTAGTCTTACCTTTCAAAGGTCAAGAATTTTACTACTCAAAATCTAAAACTCTTGCTTTTTCCATTACACTCTTACGAGTTTCTTGAGGTAGGACAAGTCTGTGAGATACTTTTGTTCCTCAGGACATTACGTGATGTTGAGATGTGTCTGACACAGGTGATAATTGATTCCCTAAGTTCGTTACATTAATTTGTGGTGGTTAAAACATTATTACTCTATGCTGTAGAGCTCAGTGGTAAAGGTTTGAAGAGACCAAATTTCAACTGGATGCTTTGAAGGACTGTTCTTGGTAATAGAGCACAGGTGACACTTGTGGATGGGAGTGGGGTTGGGAGTGGGGAGCACATTTTTGCCTATCTGAAATAATGCTACCTAATTATTTTTCCCTGTTTTGACTGCCTTATGCTGCTCTTTTCTTTTTCTCTCATGAGGTTTCCCTGTTTTTTTGATTCATCAGAGATAAACACCATTGCTTTGCTTTGAAGGCCTCTTGTGGCCTTTCTCCTCTCTGCTTGTCATCTCATTCAGTTTTGAAAAGTTGTGTGTGATGGTTTTGTGCACCTGACCAGCTTGAAAATACATAGCTAAAATGTAAATTCAGTCTCACTGAATGTTTTACCTTCATTAGTTTTGTAAATGGTGAGAGATTGTTTTCTGCTGAGCACAGAGGCTGCCTATGTATCTGTTGTGTTATGCTCAGCTTATAGCAGTCCCTTAGATGTTCTGTATGTTTTGCACTATTATCTGGGGCTGACAGCTGAGCAGCAAGTCAAATAGCATCTCTTCTATTGTAAGGAGAAGATAACATTAAGAATTATTCTGTTAGATTTTTTTTCCCCTCTGTTAGGAGGCAGATTTTGCTTCTGATGGAAGGACAGGAGTGGGCTCAAAAATTTCCTCTGAAGATGGCAAGATTTCAAATGAATAAGCTTAAAAGTAATAGGCTCTGAATGTTTCCAGTCATGGTTGAAGTAAGAAAATAAAGAAAAGAAGAGAAAACTCATCAAATACTTATGTCCTGCCTAAGCCCACATTGACATAAATTAGGAGTTGAAACGTGGAAGTTGAGAACTGCAGGTTTCAAGATGTGTGGACCTCACCAAACAGCATTTTAGAGCGCTTGTACAACACTTGCAAATAATTAGGTGTGAGAATTGGTGTGTTTCAAAAGAGGATCTAGAAAAAACAGCATATGGAATGGGGAGTCATGTAAATTAGAAAATAGGAAGCAAAAAAAAGGCAAGAGTGTATTTTAAGTTACCACCCGTTCAGGAGTAAGTGTATCTCACTCAGCTCTCTGGAAAGGTTACATTGTGCAGACTTCTCAAAGGTAGAAGCTCAGAGCCTTTAAAAAAACCCTCAAAGTTATAAATAGTCTACACTCTCCTTTTTGCTATTTTTCTTTTCCATTTTAAGCAAAGCAAGCAGAGGGAGTGATGTCTGTCTGTGTCTGGGATCAGATTAGTGAATGTGTTCTTCCAGGGCGTGACAGAGCTGAGTTCAATTCCCATCTTTTCCTGAGGAAGTTCATGTACATGTCTCGTGGGAGAAGGGCCAGGGATTTAAATAGTGAGCTTCCTGAAGTGGGATTCTCATTCCCTCCCTCAGAATAATTTCTACTTCGCAAAGAAGAATCAAAGCTGGACGGGCATGGACAGAGAGACCTGCAGATTTCGTCTTAATGGTAAAGAATTTCACTTAGGAGATTGAAATCCTGAGTTGACATTACTGTTTCAAACACTGCTCATGAGTTTCCTTGAATGACTGTGCAGTAAAATGGGGGAAAACCTTCTAGGAGGAAGGAAAGATCAGCTTTAATCTCCAGAGACAGAGGAGAGAGCTGAACTGTGTCTTGATACTTTGAATGGGTGCTTTCACAGCTGAGCAGCTGTGTAAGAAACAGAGTAAACCCAGCAATACTGACCACACAATTCTGTTTTTTGAACAGAAACAGAGATTCCTGTATTTTGCATGGTCAGTGTGTTCAGAGAGCCTGTTAGCTGGGCAAGGTGGGCAGAAGGATATTTGTCAAAAAAATACTTTTTGTGTTCTGTCTGGATAACTGTTGGGAAGGAAGTTGCTCTTTCACAGTGAGCAAGGAAGGGACTTTGTACCATAGGGGTAAGAAGTGAAATATTTAACCCTTTTTTTTCTTTTTTTCTTCTTGGAATGTCAAAATATTAACTTAGGCTTTCAGTACTGCTATCCACAGTGGCAGAGGAGAGCAGGAAGAGCCAGCAATGTGCTACCCGGGATAGACTTCTCCATTTTGTCACTGATGTCATTCATTTGTTATCAGAGTGGGTGGACTTCGTGAAGCTGGGCACATTGCATTTTGAAAAGGCCATGTCACTGTGTTTAACTCCACTGTATAAAGGAGATAAATGCTTGGCCTGACAAAATGTTCTGGTGTTTTTCTTTGTTTTTTGGTGTTTGTTTTTTTTTTTAATTAGTAAACTGTCCTACCAATATGTCTTGCAAAAAGATAAATTGTATTCCGTGCTGGTTAATAATGCCTTACTAATGCATATTATTCTCTCATTTTCAAGAGAGTAATTGAAAAATACCAGGGAACAACTACATGGGCTATTACACTGTCACTGTTTGCTCTGCAAATACTAATGAGTCCTCTTTGAATTGTCCAGGTCTACAGGTGTTGTAAAGAGTAAATTGGTCAACTAGTACTGCAGTCTCTGTCCTTGCTAATTGGTTCTTGCAGCAAAAATCTGCAATATATCTTCTTCCTGCTCTTGGGGAAAGGAAAAGAGTAGTTAGTAGTGTGTCCACACGTGCTGCTTCCAAGGCATTTTCTTTCTTCCAGACAGAGCTTGTTGCACCAGACCTTCATTCCTACTAAAACTATGTGGTTGTGGTTTTTCTGAGAAATATTTTGAAAAAAATTGATGCAAGTATAAATATTAACAAAGACTGTGGTAAGGCTGTTCTTCGTATAATGGCAATACGCCCATGATAGGAAAGAAGCTTTTTCTTTTCCCTTTCTCCTGTCATGTGCCCAGCTCTATCTAATGTTTTCTAATACCTTCAGCATAGTCCTGAGGTCCCCCCGGCTTCTTGCAATCTCCTCATTTGTTTTCCCAATTTGTATCAACTATAATGAACACGGAGAGAGGGAACAGCAGTTGCAGTTTGGCAGGTCAGTTTGTGAAAACAATTAGTGCTTTAAACATCGGGACTAGTCAGATGGTTTGTTTACAAGAACTTGCTGTTCTGCTATTTAAATGTAAGATCCAAGTTTTCCTGTTTTCACCCTAAATGGCAGCAGGACTTAATGTCGTCTATGATGTTCACAGGGGTGTTTGATCCTGTTGTTACAACATGGATTTTGTGCTGTGGCTGCCACAGTTTCTTATGACTGATGGCTGAGTTCACCAAGCGCCTCTCCTAGAACATTTTGGAAAAACAGATAATTTTCTGTGAAATATTCTGGTGGTGATGGCCGTGATTTCATCTATATCATCTGTTTGGGATACTGATTATAGTATTTTCTTGATTTTTATTTTTTTCCTTTAGTGAACATTTTTATATGGCATTGGCTTTCTCTGTAGTATTGTGTAGTAAGGTTCTTTGGAAATTAACAGCTTTCACCTCCATTAATGTTTAGAAGTTATTGAAATTATTCTAAAAACCATAAATTTGACTTCAAGAATATTTTGCTGAGACTTTCATGCTACATAAGTGGTTCACACCTGTGTCCCAAAGGTGCAAGGTGCTTTTACACACTTAGATCGTTATAGATGGCAACTGGAGCAACTTTATTTGGAATTTGTAAAAATAAGCAGCTCTTAACTTTAATATATGCGTAATCTCCAAGCCTTTGTGATATACTGTGGGGACAACGAAGACAGAATACTTGTTGAGGACGAGCTCCATTCTTTGAGAAGGATTGTTTTCACAGACTTTTGAAAAATTTTTGTAGACTTCAGGTTTACTGGGCTGTTTCCTCCTTCTCTAAAAAAAAAGAAAATAATGAGGAGAAATTATGTTGCAGCAATACTTCTATTTTTCCTTTTTTTGCTTATCAGTATAACTTCAGAATCTGTCACCAGAGAAGCATGTGTGCTTGGTGTAACCCTGGTGTTCGAATGAAATGGATCTGTGCAAAGGGATAAAATGGGGTCTCAGTGCTGGTGAGATATGAAATCCCGTAAAAAACTCATTTGTGATTTTTGGTTGCTTCTGTAAGTCATAGTTTTTGCTATTTGTGAGGCTTAATGTAGGAGAGTTTTGGTGCCTTTCAGATTTAGTATTTATTTAAAATATGACAAGTTCTGCATATAGACATAATAGTGAGACAACAGAGCTAAATCATGATTTAATCACATATCATTGCTGTAATGTACTCTCAGTAAGACCTGTTGGGCAGTTCGCTCTTGTTTTTGGACCTAAGGATGGTACATCTACATGGCAATGCCCAATGCAGACTTACCAGCTTGGGTCAAACCCAAGCTTGGGAAACTTGGGGAATTTTCAGGTTATGCTGAAAAATCCTGTGTTGAGAATTTGGCCTGCAATGTTCATTATTTTTGGGAGTGTTGCACTGGAACAGAGTGTCAAAGATTGTGGCATTAGAACGTCTGATCCTGGGCTGCTTCTTTTGAGAGGACAGATAAAGGTATGGAGGATAACTTGGGAGTGTTGTATTCAGTGTCTGACTACAACTTCTCATTCTGCCTGATGTGAGCTATGAAAGTTCTGTTATCACAGAATCATAGAATTGTTTGGGTTGGAAGGGACCTTTAAAGATCATCTCGTTTCAACCCCCCTGCCATAGACGGGGATACCTTCCACTAGACCAGGTTGCTGAGAGCCCCATCCAGCCTGGCCTTGAACACTTCCAGGGATGGGGCAGCCACAGCTTCTCTGGACAACCTGTGCCAGGGCCTCAGCACCCTCACAGGGAAGACTTTTCTTCTTATATCCAAGAAGTTACTCGGTGTGATGGAAATGAACCAGGGACACGTGTGCTCTGTAGATACAGAGCTTTCATGAATAGGAAGGACCCTCACCAAGCTAAAGTGAGGTCAAAGCCCTCAAGATTTTTCAGTTGAAATTGATTTTAAAATATGGTACAGTTGAGACTCTATGGACATCCAAATGAGGGAGAGGGGTTTCCACGTTTTGTGCACGTGAAGTTGCCTGGGCCGCTTCTCACACTCCTGTGGTCAGCAGTTGAGGGTTTTGGAAGTTCAGCAAAAACAAGGCAAAAATCTGACTTTCTCTGTAACTGTGAGTTGTATAAAGTATTTTAAAAATAAATATCTTAAGCTTTTGGGCTTTAAGAGTTAATCAGTTTATTATGAGACCTGTACTGTCTGATTATTATCAGATTTGTCTTGTGAGGCCTCACCTCAAGTACTGTGTGCATTTTGGGCCTCAGAATGTAAGAAGGATATAAAAGTATCAGAATGTATCCAAAAGAGGGAAACAAAGATGGTGAAAGGACTAGAGGGCAAGACTTTTGAGGAGCAGCTGAGGACACTAGGTCTGTTCAGCTTAGGGACGAGACTGAGGGGTGACCTCCTTGCTGTCTACAGCTTCCTCATGGGAGCAGTCAGGGAGGTGCTGCTCTCTCCTCCCAGGTTACAGGGCATGAGGGAATAGCTTAAAGCTGTGTCTGGGAACTTGAGACTGGATGTAAGGAAAAAGTTCTCCACTGAGAGGGTGGTCATGCACAAGAACAAGCTCCCCAGGGAAGGGGTCATGGCCCCAAACCAGTTGGTGTTCATGAAGTGTTTGGGCAATGCTCATTAGTTACATCATGGGATAATTTTTAGTGCCCTCTGTGGAGTCTGAAGTTGGGCTCAATGATCTTCCTGTGTCCCTTCCTGCTTGGGATATTCTATGTTTTTGAGATTCTGTTGTGATTACTCATTCAAAGAAACCTAAAAGCAGACTGAAAGAAAGAGGATAAAGTGAGTTGGAGGAAAGATCAGATGTGTAGCTCTTATTCAGTAAGACTGTAAATCTGGAGCAAGTCACATGAAGGTGGAAATCTGCTGATTCTGGGGGTGTTCTCCAGCATTCTGCTTCTGTGTCATGGTTTCAAGTTCTCTTTTAGACCTTCTTGACAGAACAGCTTTTGCAGAGAAGTGTGCTGGAGAAATGCTTGACAACCGTGGCAGCATTTTTTGGGAAGGCTATTTATAGATTTCAAGTGTCCCTTGGTGGATTGCTTGGTAGGTTCATGTCTTGGAACAGATCCATGCTTCCTTTTTGCATCTTTGTGCAGTTGATACCTAATGTCTCTGTGAGAGATCATTTGGACTCACCAGCTATTCCATTTACTTTTTTAAAATGTGTGTGTGTGTGTGTGTGTAGCCACAGATCCTAGACTCTTATTTTTAGTGAAGAAATGTGCAATAGGTACAAAAAGGTGGAACCACAGTGCTTTCCAGTTCTGTGATTTTTGTGATGAGATGCACAGGAGTTTTCATGCAGAGGAAGGGAGTATGGGGAATATGGTATTTCTGTACTTAATATTAAAATCTGTGGTTGTATTGAGAGGGGAAGAGTTGGGTGGATTTTGTTTGTTTGTATGTATATTTGGTTTGGTTTGGGTTTTTTTTGGTGTGGGAAGAAGGTTTGGTGTCTGAAGAGGGTTGTTTGTTTTTTTTTAATTAAATATTTCTTTTTTGTATCCTCATCATGTACAATAATTTCTCCACATAGAGCACAAGGATAATGACGGATATATTTCAATATTTAACTAAAATTGTCTCATCCAAATTACAAGCTCGCTGCATTGTCTTAGTTCTATGTTTTTATAGCAGTGAATTTTTTTATGCTTTTACCTCAGATAAGTATTAGTGAATATTATGCAATTCTAAAGAATTATTATTACAAGTGAATTATTATTAAGAAGAATTATTATTATTTCAAGATAATTATTGTTATTATTATCTTGAAAAGATACATACTAAAAAACAAAATTTGTCTTAGTACTCTGGTATTTATTACGAAAGTAAATTCTGTTGAGACTCTCTAAATGCTGCTTTGAGTCTTTATGCAGTAGCTCAGGAAAAGGAATAACTTCATTGTGTTGCTCCTGGAAAACTGGCTTGTGACGGACTTTTATGAGGACAAGTCTTTTTTTCAGAATACATCATATAAGAGTGTTTTCTTTGTTAATACTGTGTGGAGTAGTGGAATGGGTGAATTTGAATAATAATTGTTCTTCCACTTTTCTCAGCAGAAGCTTTTGGTTACAGAGCTCAGGATTGCACTGGTTTTTTCTCATATACATAAATATTTACCAGAGAGAGCTGGCAAAGATCTGCTGGGACCCCAAGCCTATGCTCCCGCCAGGAGAAGCCTGTCCCCAGCCATATGTTCTGGCAACTGTTTGTGTACATCCTGCAGCAGTTGCTAAACAGTTGGTCCTGTTTTCCTTTAAGAATGTGCCACAAGGTCCAGGACTGCACTGCATAGCCTATAGGAAAAAAAAAAAAAAAAAAAAAAAAAAGAGAAAAAGACAAAAAAAATTCCCCCACCCCCTCCCCAGTGTAAATTCAGCTGGTTCAGCAGCAGCCCCAAGCCGGGCATTGTTTGCTGTCGGAAGTGGGAGCTGAAGGGACGGACGTTCCCCCGCTCAGCGGGAGCGCAGCGCAGTTTTGCCCTTGTTGCATTATTAATGGCACGATGTTTTTATGTTGCAGATGGCTAAGAGTTAGCACGGCAGATCCGGGACCATGATGGCTCAGTTTCCCACGGCCATGAACGGTGAGTGGCCGCGCTCGGTTTGCTCAGGTCGGGCTGGGAGGTTTGGCTGGTTTTTGTGTGTTTTTTGGTACCTGCAGCAGCGTTGTGGTCACTCCGCTGCAGATCGCTTCCCGTAGCCCAACCTGTGCTGTGAGGCTGGGAGAGACACGGCAGAGGCATCACTGCAGTGTATTTTGGATACGCCGGGAGTGTCTGGTAATCTCGGGTCGTTTAAAGGGTTGAGGAATGTGTGAGTTGTAGTGTGAACACTGCCTGACTTCAAGTGGGGAATATGCTAAGTAATAGTTGATTAAACTTGCATACCTTTTCTGTTACGTAATTCAGCACAAAACATGTTCCATTATAATCCCTTACACTCTTTATTTTAAACAAAATATTTGAGGGCGTCAAGCAGTTTGTGACACTGATTAAAACAACCAGTCTTTCTCAATTAAAAAAAAAAAAAGTTAAGAATTTTCCTCAGTTAAAAAAAAAGTTAAGAATTTTTCTCTTCATTTTGTGCCCCTTCCTCTATAGAAACTTTTGGATTTGTTTCTTGGTGATTTGCTTTCAAAGACATGAGAGTTGGAACCTTAAAATTGTTTATGTGTGTATGTATGGGACAGAGTGTATTTGTGAAAATATGATTTGCAAAGACCTGCTCAGAAATTTGACATTTGCATGTTGTTGTTTACAGAGCTGGCCAAAATGAAAGTACAAGTATGGAAACAATGTTTTGCATTGTTTTGCATATTCAGTTATTCCCTATAAGGAGTATTTCTCCTGATGAAAGTGGGGACATAGATACAAGAATGAGTATTTCTTAGCTCATTTGTCTGTGAAGGTTACTGCAGGACTGGGAGGTCTTCACTGAACTAATTTAGAAAATTGTCACTGCTGAGATAAATTGGGTGAGTAAGGGGAAGGTGTTTTGGTTTTGTTGTGTTGGTTTTGTTTTTTTTTTCAAAAGAACAACATTAAGATTTCAAATTAACCCTCTCTTTAAATACCTGTTTCATATGTGCATAAAACATTTTGTGAAAAAAAAATCGTTGTGATCAACACTTTATTTCATACAGTCAGCTGCAGTTTGTTCCAGACTTTGTTTCACAGACCTAACAAAAAAAGAAAAGGAGTCAATATGTTATATAATAGGGGAAAAATTATGTCCACCTTACTGGACATAATGAATTTTTTTATAATTGCCACATGCTTTTTGCTTCTCAGTTTAAAATAAACAATCAGAAATTCTCTTTGGGGAAGGTGCAAATTTATATCCTTGGCTGTCTCCGTGTTTGATGTGTGAATAAGTTATTTAGTGTCTTTGTTTTGGCTTTTCGCTCAGTGCTGTTGTAGGATTGCAAGTGTATTGACAGCACTGGGCACGTACATGACTTGATCTCAGAAGCCTTAGTTTGGGAGAGTGATCCTTCCCTTGATCTGAAATCCCCTGGGCAGTACTGTCTGCTGCTCTCAAAGGGAATGGTGCCAGAGGATGCTGCCTTTCCCCTCACAGAGTTTTACTGTGTTGAAAGGCATAGTAAGAGAAACACCAGGCAATAGTTAAGCTGTTGCTCCTCACAGAATAGTTAAATGACTCTGTGTGTAGTTTTATAGCCATATTTCTTATCAGAATTGATTACATTTCAAACAAGTCAGGTGGGGAAAAAAAGAATAGTTCTAATATGATTTCTGGATAAATACTGAGCAACCTCTGCCCTTGAAATTGTTCTTTAGCCTGTGTTCTGCTTCCTTGCTACTTAGCACTGCTGTAGTGGTTGCATTCAAAGTAGATCACCTGCATTTGCCACTCATTGCAGGAAACCTCTAATTACATTGTTAGACCTTGGTAGTGACTTGAAGCATGAGATGAAGAATGAGGTTATGTGTGAGGCAACTAAGCCATTAGGCATTGCTGAAACCTGGGAGCTCTGGCTGCCTGCCTCACCTTCATTTCAGCATAGTGTTGACCCTTCCCTTTTGTCGCCTGCTGGGGGAAACGGTGGTTTTCTTATGGGGGAAGAAACCTCTTATTCCTTCAAGGTACAATATTGTATCTTGATAATAAGGTAGATTTTAGTTTATGATTAGCGTAAGGCATGAAGTAGTTTCTGTTTCAGGTTTCTCTTTCAGGATTATTTTTGGCACTCAGTGTTGCAGAAGAGTGAGTGGATAGTGTGGAGCAGATGGGTGTACAAGTATGTGATGATATGACACAGGGTGACAAGGAGTTTGAGAACTGCAGGGTTCAAATGTCAAAGCACGATACTCAGTCTCAAATATAGGAGATGCTACAACACTTTATTTACCAGCCTAAGCAGAGAAAGCCAGTCTGCACAAGACCCTGAGAAGGAAGAGTAACTGAGCTGTGTGCTTGACTTCCAGTGGAGAGATTCAGCTTTATTGAGGCACCTTCAGAATATACCTTGGCTGAGCAGGCTCCCAGAACTGTCCAGCTTCAGCATGTGGCTGATGGCCAAACTGTGCTGTACTGAGAGCTGGCACCTTCTGTTGTAATTCTGTGGCCATGTGTAAACTTTAGCTCATTGCAGCGTTGTGTGCTCTAGGGGCACGTGCTCTTGCCAGAACTTTCTTCTCTAAAGTCATGAAAGGACACAGCCAATGGAGAGGAGTTCCCTTTGACTCTCCATTGCTGTCCAAGGTGACCTTTGTGGATGCCTTAATAATAAGCTGGAAATTCAAAGAGGAAAAGCAGGACAAAAGAGTGTGTGTAGATTTCTTTACAAATTTATATCCCATGCAAAATATAAAGGTTATTATGACATTTTATATGAACAGGCAAGGCTGAGCAACATGTGCCTTATGTATAAAGTCTGCCAATTACAGCACCAGATGGATAACATACATTTATCTATGTGGAGTCCAGTTCTATCAAAGAGCCACTCCAGGCATATCCATCTCCCCACTCTGCAAACAAGGTCAAGGATTCCCTACTGAGGGCTTAGTTTTATCCAGTAACTGTCTGAATATTGATCATTATTTCTGTGAAAATGATAATACAAACCCAGTTTATGGTGGTTGATTCTCCTTACATACAGTTCTCCATCTGGACAAAGCTTTCTTAGGAATTCATCCCAAGTCTTGCAAAAGCTTTTGGAAATGACATTTAGTTAAACTAAATAACAACTATCTTCAATAGTTGCGTTTCTAAAGAAAGACTTAATGTGCTAACCACAAACAAAATTTAAAAGAATAAAGGCTTTCTTTAATAGGTTAAGAGGTACTTCTATCTAATTTGTTTCTGTGATTGCAGCCTTTGTCACAGAGCAGGAAGAAGTAGCCTTCAGTGCCATGGGATGTGTTCTTTCCAGCTGGAGAGCAGTTGCATGATGTTTCTGTTCCAGATCCCCTTCCTTCTTCTGTAGGGTAGATTTGTTCAGGGTTTCATATCAGTGCTGGTGCTGGATCTTGGTTTGGGGAGATTTAATCTTAACAGACCAGCTGGAACAAGGAAAACAGTATTTGCCGATCAGTATCTTTCACATTGTTTCCTTAAGTACCACTGGAATTTTTGGGCTGTGTGCTTTTTTTGTTTATGTTTTTATTTGTCCTTCCTCTTCCCTCCTACCACCTGTTTCCTTTTGATACAAATTTTTTGTGGTCCAGCAGGAAAATGTCTCTGATAAACTGAGGTGCAAAAAGTAAGTCATGACTCATTTCATGTGCTTCTAAACCTTCATAAGTCAAACTGGATTTTGTGCTGCTCTGAATAGAACTGAGTTTTGTGTCCCCACACTTAGGTGTGTAGGAGACTGGGGTGGACATGAAGGGGTTGTGTGAGGTCCTGGTTTCCCTGTCAAAACACTCACTGATAGGTTCTGCTGCATGTTCTTTGTAAAAAAAGTCAGTCTCAAGACTTGTGGTCTGAACTTTTTTTTAATTAGGAGGAGCCCTGGTCATCAGAGTTCAATTAAAAGCTGCTTGAATGCAACCTGACTCTTAACCTTGTGTGCACTGGAGATACGGAAACTGTAGACTTGCATATCAACAAGCGTAGATAAAGATACAAATCTGAATTAGACCTTGCAAAGAAAATACCAGAACTTGTTCTTGCACCTAAAAAAAGGAAAAGGAAAGAAATTCTAAGACACAGACAAATATTTTCTCTGTCCTTACTTAGGAATTAATCCTTCTGCTCACTTTTCAATGAGGATGGTGATGTCAATTGATACAGAGCAAAATTAAAATGCTCAAGTCAGGGAGTGTATATCTTCCATTCTTACACCCTGCAAAAAAGTAGATTTCCAGTTGCGTTTGCCGTATTTTTTGTTTTCTTTAATCCTAACAAGTCAGAAATAACCCTATAGGATTGCAGAATACAAAGTCTCTTATTCATATTTAATTATGAAGATAATATGATTCACATGGCAGATGTAAGAGGAAATTTTAGGAGGAAGAAATAATTAGATGTGGAGGTGAATGTGAAATGGAGTAAATGGAATCAGGTTTTACAAGGAAAGGTTTTAGCAAGGAAAGGTTGTTACTTTATGTCTTCTTCACTAACTGAATTTTGTAGAAAAAGTGTAACAAGATCTCAGGGTTGGACTTCATTAGGGAAATAACTGGCTAAAAGGGAGAGAAAATGCAAGTTTTAAACTGGAATGTTGTAATCATTATATTCTTCATGGATTTTATCTTAAGGCCAGTCTTAGTTATTATTTATGGCAATGTTATCAGTAAAAAGCAAATGTATGCTGGTTAAATTGGGCGATGTCACGAACTTTGGAGTCATTTCCCAGCCAGAATTACACACTATGGACCACATATCATTGGCTAAATTTCATCACATTTCTGTTGTGCTGTCTCCAAATAGCATTTTAGCCACAGCATTATTATGAGCTGGAAGGATTTTTGCTGTATGCTGGGAACTCAGCAGTTGGCTGTGACTAAGGAGGAAGACAACCGGATGTATTGGATGATCATGTAGTAATTACGTGATTTGAGGGAAAGGAAATGCATCCTAAAATGTGGTGGGTGAAATAAGGAGTGCTGTGTGCTATTGCCTAAGGCACTGGTGAGACATCTTGTAGGATATAGGGTAGAATTTGGGTTATCTGCTGAAGAGGTGAAAAAACCTCAGGAAATGAAATAGATGCAAAGTTGGGGTTTGGTGTTACCCAGGAGAGATGAATTAAGTGTTGGGAAAGGACAGAGAGGTTGACTTTGCTGTTTTGGTGGATTTGTTGGTGTTTTGTTTGGTTTTTTTTTTTAATTTCACTGCATTTGCTTTTCAGTACATAAATTTGCTCTTTATTTTTTTCTTAATAGGAACTAACTTGTCTTTGAGTACAATGTTAGCACAAGGGTAAATAGAGATGAATCAGCTGTTGGTCTGGAAATGGGAACGGTTCTGTCAGCAGTGACGTTCTGGACCCTGGTCAAGAAAAACGTCTGATTGCCTTAAGGCAGAGCTTGCATTTTAGGAAGGAATTAACATATCAGAGTTTCTTGGAGAAGCAGAGCTTGCATGTGGTGACCTTGGAAGTCCCTTCCAATCCTGTGCTCCTAAAATGTAATAAAGAATTAGGTAATAGTGGATAGTAGTGTTGGGGTTTCATCCATTAACTTAATTTAAAGCTATATCTGCTCTGTCTTGCTAGGATTTTATTTTGTTAGTATCATGTGTTAGCTTTTAAAAGATAAATTTACACTGAGGGGGAAACCCAGGATGGTTTTTATCTGGAATAATAATACTGTAATGCAAGCTGCTTTGTTCATTTGGGATGTCAGTGAGACTTCCTGGTGGTTTTTCTTCAAAGCATATAAAAACCTAAACAAAAAACAGAAGAAGATCTACAAATACTTCCCCAAAATGGAACCAGAGGGCTGAAGGCTTAACTGAAGGGACTCAGAAACATAAATGTATCACATAGCCAAGTTTCAAAGGGCTTTGACTGTTAAAATTTTCATTTCCTTGAAGATTTAACTCCAAAGTTTGGGAAATATACTACTCCAATCAACTACTTTATGTGGCTGTTGTAATTTAGGGTTGATGGGCATGTGTGAAGTGGCACCATCTTAACATCTACTAAATTCCAAATTGTCTATGATCATTGGGGCTGCTTTGAACAGGCCGTAGATGATATTAATTAGTATTGGCAGAATGAGTTCAGGTTTAGCCCACTAATTATAATGGCAGTAATAAACACATTTTTAGGCATTGTGGTCTGTCAGTCAATTTATATAATGCCCTATTACTTTAATTAGGAATCTTGTGTGTTCAGGCTTTTCAGTGTGCTGCATCAGTTCTTTGGGACATCTGTTGTTTTTCCTACAATGGAGCAGTAACCTGAAATCATCACTGAGATAGCAGGAAGGGTTGAAACCCTGGAAAGCTGAAAGAATGTCAGTGTTCATGGAACTAGCATTCCTGTTGAGTACCTTCAAAGAAGATATTTTAATGACTTAAAAACACTTGTGCTTTAGTTGGATGTGAAGTTCTCTGTATGCGAGTCTCAAGAGCAGGTAAGATCAACTGAGTATCAAGAGTTGTTTTAGTGCTGCTTATCGAAGTAATTTGCTTAAAAGTTTTATATATATATATGCATTTTTACAATAGGTGGTATATTTTAAAGCATGTCCCAACATTTTTCCCTGCATTTCTTCTCATAGCCATGATTTTCCGTTGAACTGTGATCTCTGCAGCACAGTTATTTCTTTAGGAAACATGTCTTTTCTGAAAGTCTTGGTTTCACTGTTATAGAAGAGCTCTGCACCTGTTACAGTGTGTGTTGATACTTGTATGGCAGTACTGAAAAAAGTGCACTTGTATTTTCCTAAGAGCTACAGGTAGTAATTACTGTGCAACAAATGATAGTGCTTTCATAGCACTGTGTTTCATAGAAATTCTTCAGGCTTGGGGAAGAAAAATATACACATGTGAGTTAATGTGTGACCATTTTCTGGTAGAGATGATGTGGGTTAGAAGGCCAGCAGAGTTATTCCTCTTATTTCTCACAGTCTTTATATTGAGATTGGATTAAGAAATACATGGACAGTACTTTTTAACCTGACCTGAAGATAACTCTACATCCACTGGGCTCCCTGTTCTGGAAATGATCCACTCTGCAGTTGCTGTTACACAAAGGTTCTGGAAAACCTATAATAAAACAGGAAATAAGGGTACCCATGAAAAAAATGTCCAAAGAGAGGATGTGGCTCTTGTGTTAAGGGAGACTAAATGGATTACAACTGTTTAGTTTTAGAGAAGAGGCAGCTGAGATGAAGATACAATAGAAACCTGGAAAGCCACAACAGCATAGAAAAGGCTAACAAGGGAAAGAATATTCACTGGTTTTTTTCAGCGCTGAAAGGGAAGCAGTACCAAGTGAAATTATTGAGCTTAAGGCAAGCAGAAGAACCTGGGTTTGTTTGTTGGTTGGGTTGTTTGTTTGTTTGTTTGTTTGTTTCACACAATGAACAACTCATTTTTGGGACTCACTGTCTCAAGATGCTTTGGAACCAATACATGGAATCAAGGAGGAGGAAGGATCTATGCCATGGCTATTAAATGCTTTGCTTTTTTTCTTTGGTGCTTTTTTGGCTCAAGAAGCTTGCCAAATTGCTGCTTTCTGACAGTTGAAAAACTCTAATACCCAGAGAAGAACTCTGTTCCAAATTCTAGTCCCTAAATGTCTCCATGAGCCATTGGGAAGGCAGGATTAGGAATTGTGGTATAAACTGATACCAGTGGTTTTATGAACATAAATTAGATGATTTTAAATTTATTATATTTAAAATCAAACTCCCATGTGTGCTGGGAAAGTAGTCTTGTGTATATGCTGGATATAGTTGGCAGGTTTTACTAATTAATAATTTAACCTTCTAAGGAGTACTGCTTAAGCAAACTCTCTGCTTCTGTTACCTTTGTGTTTTCTTCCAGCTTTCCCTGTATTTTTTCCTTGTGCCAGGACTAGAAGTTACAAAGAGGAGTTTAACAAGAGTGATCAAAGATACAGAACAGCTTCTGTATGTGGAATAATTACATTGACTAGGACATTTCAGCTTGGAAAAGAAAGAGTGGGGATGGTGGAATACATGGGGATGGTGGATACAGTAGAATGTTTCCTTCTCAAGGTCATCTGTCATTTTTCAGGCAGAGGAATGGTAATTAATCTCTGATAACATGAGAATGAACTGGTATCAGATGAAAGTACTATTGGCAGATATCAAACATACAGAGCACTTTGCAGTGTCAAATAAACAGGGTAAACTGTAGGAAGCTGTGGATGCCAAAAGCTTACCTGGATTCCTTAAATAATTAGAGATTAGGTGGATTTTCCTGCCACTGATGAGGTGCCACCTCTGGTTCAGGAGCTGCCCTGGGAGCTGAGAAGCCATCCTGGAGCAGTACCACCATGTGCTGTGGTACCACCATGTGCCTGTTGTTCTGTCTGGGATCTCAGCTGGGGGAATACTCAGTCTGTGCTGGAAGGGCCGTTACTGTGTTTTATTTCCTAAGTTTTCTCCTAATTTCATTTTTGCTGAGATCATTCAGGAAATGTCTCTTCATTTTCCTTCTCTCCCACCCTTCCTGTGTAATTTTTTTGTTGTTGTTCTTCTCTTTTCCTCTTTTCTTTCAAGTCTGTATCCCAATTCTCTGCAAATATAGCCCATCAGCCTTCCTCCTGGTCCCAGACTTCCTCCTCAAGTCTGAGAACCCAGAAATGTGGTTTTTACTCTAATGGCCAGATAATGATGAGAACTACAAAAATTACTGTAAAGGATTTAATATTCCTGAAACAGAGTTCTGCACTGATTTTATGTCAGTGTATGTTTTTGTAGGAGAATAATTTCCTTTACTCCACCTAATTTCAAGTTTCATTTTGAATCCTCTTGCCTGGTATTTTTATTGCCTGCATTTCTCTTAGTGCAGAAAGATTTACTGGCTGCTGCAGATGGAAACTCACCTGCATCTTATTAGTTTCACTGCACTCCACAGGGATTTGCTAGACAATCATTAAACAAATTATCCTTTTGTAAATTTTTAATTAAATCAGAGGGGTTTTTTGTGACTGCTGGTGAGCAGCAGCGGCATAAAAAATCCATTTCCAGAATTAGAAAAGTTTAATCAAAGCTCTGGTCTTCTTTTTCCTCAAGCATGGTGACTAAAAACTTTTATTTTCCTCATGAAAGACTTTGATGCCGTACAGGTTGACTGAGTTTACTCCAAAAGACTTCTGATCTGTCCTTAACTGAAGGGTAGGCTTATCTTCCATCTTCTGTGTCATGCTGGAAAGGAAGGCTATGGAGTCCATCAGCTGGAAGTTTGGTAACCTTAAAAGCAAATGGATGAGAGTCTTACAGCTGATAGGGCAGAATTTGGCAAAGTATGGTTATTTCATGCCTTGATAATGTTGCTTACTTGAACTTTTCATACCTTCTCTTTGAAAGATTCTTGTTGGTGTGACTTTTTTCTTCTGTTGTTTCCATTTCTAGAATCCATTCAAAAGTATTAATTGCAGATTTAGGGAAATGACCATTGCCCTATACTGGGCTCTGGTGAGGCTGCACCTCAAATCCTATGTTCACTTTTGGGCCCCTCGTGACAAGAAAGACATTGAGGGGCTGAAGCGAATCCAGAGAAGGGCAGCGGAGCTGGGGAAGGGTCTGGAGCACAAGTCTGATGAGGAGCAGCTGAGGGAGTGGGGGGGCTCAGCCTGGAGAAAAGGAGGCTCTGGGGGGGAACCTTCTCATTCTCTACAACTCCTTGAGAGAAGATTGTAGCCACATGGGGGCCGATGGCTTCTCCCAAGTACCAAGTGATAAGACAAGAGGAAACAGCCTCCAGTTGCACCAGGAGAGGTTTACATTGGATATTGGGATCAGTTTCTTCACTAAAAAGATTGTCAAGCATTGGAACAGGGTGCCCAGGGCAGTGGTGGAGTCACCATCCCTGGAAGTGTTTAAAAGACTGTAGACATGACACCGAGGGCCATGGTTTAGTGATGGGCTTGGCAGTGCTGGGTTAATGGCTGGACTCGATGATCTTTAGGTCTTTTCCAACCTAAATGATTCTCTAGTTCTGTGATTCTGGGCACAGACAGAGCTCTGTTGTTGGATAGAAGAAGGGGCTTGTTTCATGTGCTGCATCAGTGTTAGTAACTCAGCAACTAGAGGTGGTTTCACTGGCATTGCTTCTCCAGAATTAGGCAGAAAATACTTTTCTGTTAATTGCTGGTATTGAATCTGCATCTGAGGAAGGCTTAGGTTAAGCCAAGCCTGCGTGTCAACTTCTTCGTGTAAGAAAAGAAGTTAATTAGCTTTCAGGAATAAAGCGTAAGTTTACCAACATTGCCTGTTATAGTAATTGCACTTTTTGATGAGAAGTAGAAAACTTACCTCATTAAAACTTAAATAAAAAAAACTCTATTGAATGAATTGTCACAAATTCTACAGAAAATTAGTGTAAAAGGTAGCATGTCACTGTGCAGTTCAGAGTACTGTCATGTTTATACACATTTCCTAATGTATTTTCTACATTATTGGAGTTCTAACAAAATTTGAAAAATAATTTTTTGTTTGTACATCTTCAAGTAATGATATGTCTGTGTTTTGCAGTTTTGGTTTGGTTTTGTTTGGGTTTTTGTTGTTGGGTTTGTGTGTGTGTGTTTTTGTTATTTGGGGATTTTTTTGGTGGTTTATTTGAATGTTTTGCTTCCTTGATGTGTTGTTTTATATTTCAGTGGAGTTGGCAATAACTTAATTAGAAAGGATCTTCTGAAAATCGATAACCATAACGAGTTAAAAGTTTCTGTGATTTTTATAAAGTATAGCAATACTATCCTGTTGTTATAAACTGATAGTTTAAGTGCTTTGGAACAGTCAAGTGTGCTGTAGGACTCAGAAAAGTAGATCTAAACTGTTAGCATGGATTAGACTATTATGTATCTCTAAATTGTTTTAGGGATTATACTCCTTCTAAAAGTAAGGATTATGTTTCCACATTGAGATCATTGCATGACACAGAAATTTTAATGTTCTTCCTTTATGGATTTTTTTGTATTGAAGTGGAGAGGTGCCAGTGATGATACCATCAAGCAGAATTGTGTATCATATCTTGTAGGAGTAGGTGGATAGTTTAAATAAGCCCAGTATTTGATTTTAGTGAACTGCTAACCTAAGGCTTCCCTGTATATCAAAATATCTGGAAATCCTGTACATAATGTAAAGAATACAATGTGGCTGCTGCTGCTTTGTCCTCATTTCTGCAAGTGTGCTCTTCAATTAAATAAGCATTTCTTGGCCAGATCTGTGTAGCTCTGCACTTGTCTCACACTGTTTAACAGACTGTGTGCAGGTACCAGTTATTTTTGGCATCAGTGCACACAATTCTTGTAATTTTAATGAAAAAAACAAAATTGAAGGAGAAATGTTTCCCTGTGTTTAATATGCTTTAGCTACAAGTGTTTTCTTTTAACTGTGCACACATTAAAAGAAGTTGATGAAGTTATAATTAAGTATAGACATACTCCTCTCTTCTGGCAGTTGCCATGGTGTTGCTTAATGTGCTGAGAGCTTCCATGAAGCGTTTCTGGTAGGACAAGTAGTCAGAGGACAATGTAGGACAACGTATGTGTTGTGAAAGGAGATTGTATGTGGCTCCTGCCATGGCCTGAGATCATGGGAGCTGTGAATAGGAGGTGCAGTCCTCAAGGAAGAGCAGGTGATGCCTTTGGACGGACCCAAAGCCACTGAAGTAGTGGTGGACACATTAGCACACCTAAATAGGAATAAATGCTGATTATTGGTCAGCATTTTCTCTTACGTTTGATATAAAGAATCAACAACGAAGGAGGGAAGCAAATATTGAAAATAGCAATAAGACTGATAAGAAATCTCAAGTTCAGATTAATGGTAGAAAGTTCTGTGTGTTTTCAGACTCCTGGAGTGTTTATTCACCACTGAGGAAAAATTAGAAGTCTGATTCAACATCTCAGTTGGGAGCGTTAAATCCAATCTGTAATAAATAATTTTGTGGTAAACTTATCTACAAACACAGAAAGACTGGAATTATGAGATTTATCCCAATATGTCCTAGACCAAACAACTCTCTGGAGGCTCCTAATGGGAGACTATAATGCGATTGCTGGTTGCATTAAGGAAAACCCCTTGCTGTACAGCTTGAGGCACGTTGCTGCATGTCTGTGCTGAAATTCCCCTGTCTTTAAACATAGGGATAAATATTTATTTAGGGTCATTATGAAGCTTCATGCTAGTTTTTTGGATGGTTAAAAAGGTGGTGGTATAATCACTCATCCTCGTGACTTATGTGTACAAGGAATGCTCTTCCAATTTAGGTTTACAATCTCTGTGGAGTTAATTAACTTTGTAGGTCGTAGGAGCGTAGTTTTTATTAGAGAAAAACAAGCAATGTCTGTGAGTGGAAAAACAAAGACAGTTCTTTGGAGAATGTAAGAAATGTCTTATAGTTTTTCACAAGTGAAAAGTTGCCCTTGTCCTTATCACTGACACTGTTGCTCTCACTACAGCTACCTGTTGCCTACAGGTAGTACTGACCAGTGGCAGAGGTCTTACAGAGTGCTTTTAAGTCTGTTTACTTTTCTTCTAGAACTGCACTTTCTTTTCTCCCCTCTTTTTCAATGGTAATTTACCATTTTAAGTAAAAAACTGTTTGTTTCTCTTTCTGATGTTAGCAGCCCATCAAAGCCAGTCCTTTTTTTTTATTCAGAAGATAACCTGTCTGATGCAGTGTTGTAAAGGCATTTCTTGAGCTTTCCTACGAAATACTGTGATCCTGCCATAAGCAGACTCCCATATTCTCTTGTAGAGAGATGTCTTTTATTGAAAATGAACTCATAGGAACAGAAAATGTTGTTTAAATCCCCAGCTTGTTTCCAACAGTAGAAAATTGTGAGTTGCTAACACACTGAATTACAGAAATAACCTGTTAAATGAAGGTAAGGGCAGTATGTGTTTTGTCATCTTCAGAGAAGTCTTAACATTACATTAAAATCACGTTGAGCTTCAGGTTGTTTGTGTGGGTCTTTGTCATTCCGTATGAACTTTCTACATGGGTTGATTCCACCTGTGACTTTGAATTCTTGGATGTATTGTAGAGTTGAGGAGTGGGAAAGTAAAGGAGCTTTCACTGTTGGTTTTCTGTTTTGGAATAGGGAATCTGCAGAAACATTTCTGGGATTGTGAGTCCAGGTTTCCCATGTTGAGTCTCAGGAACAGTTGCCAGTCCTGACGTTTATCCCGATTCTTCTCTGAAAGTGTCAACCTTCTGTAGAACAGAAAGACAGTTTAACCTCTGTCTTCCAAAAGTGTTGCTAATATAGATGTGTTTTTTTCATAAACAAAAAAAAAAGCAAGTGAAGACAATAGTTACTCTATTATGGGGAAAGTCTCTGTGGGGAAAAACCTCCAGAGTTCAACATTTCTTGAGTTTTGATTCCTGAAAATGCAGTGTAGTCATATACAGTCCAGGCGGGTCTTGCTTCTTTTGTGAAGTTGTGAGATTGTAAAGTAACCCCTTTAGAAGAAAAATGATTTTATTCTTACGAGTGATCATCTTGTCAGAGAGATTGTACTATTTTTCCCCTCCAAAATTTTACCAGCTATAGTTGGGAAAAATTATTTGTCTCTTGAAAACATCCAGGAAATTTAAGCTAAGTCAGAAAAGTAACAATGTACTATTCATTGGCTGCAACAAAGCCTCTCATGAGAGCATGTAGTAGCAACTGTACTTTGATTTATGCAGAACTGATTTTTAAAAGTATTGTAGTTCACTGCTACTCGATGCCAGCTCAGAACCTCTGGAGAGCCAAAGGTTCACCACTGCTCCATGAAGAAGATTCTTACCTCTTGCCCATCCTGTGGTCAGGGAGGTGACTGTGAAGAGAGGACCCCTACATCTGAGTTTATGATTCATGGATGACTTGCCATGAGTAGGGACTAGGGCTGTTATGAAGGAAGAAGTACAGAAGTATCTCTGGGCAAAATTAATTGGATCTGGTTTATGGGCAAGACATTTCTCAACCCTGGGACTGAAGGCATGTTAATGCAAAAAAATGTTGAGCTAAGCCAGGTAAGTTTAGATGTTACAATTTGAGTAGCAGATGTTTGTTTGACTCTTCCTGCAGCTTTGCCCTTCCAAAAAAAGGAGTACTCCTCCCTTCCTCACAGTTCAACGTGCCCAAAAGTTGGGCAGTGTGGTTTTTCTCAGCAGTTGTGCTGAGTGTCCATTTTTACTGCATATGGAAGTTTCGGGAATCAATCACAGTGTTTGTGAAGATTGCAGCATGTTTTGATTGTGATTGCATGGGAGAACCGAGTTTCAAAGTAATTTTGTCCGTGTAAGTCTTTATTTTGATGGTTTAGATTGTACTAAAGGCAAACCCAACAATTACTTTGGAGAATGGTGGCATGACAAGGCTTTGTAGAATTGCCAAGACCTCATGAATCCCGTCGTTCCAAGTGTTTATTTCAGATAGACTGGTGTGGTATTTTTGCTCAATATTTTGAGGAATCTTAGTATGATACTTTCTGTACACAGATTTTACTTAATTGTATCACCAAATGGTGACATCAAAAGAGTCATGAGCACCTGGTTAAGCTAAAACTAAGCATTTGCAGTGCTTTAACCTTCCCTCTTGTTCTGTGCTTTTTATCTTGTTTCTGTAGCATATGAGGTAGGAGCTGGAAAAAAACAAGTGAATCCTTTAAATAAGAAGTGTGGGTGGGGTTTAAGTGCCCTTACTGTGAATCTCTACCAGAACTATTGGGGTTTGTTTTTTTTTTTTTATTTTAAACAAATATTTTCATTGTCCAACAGTTATTAACCTGTATTCATAAAACAATGACCTGTTCTAGTTCAGGCTGCAGATGGCAGACACTCTCTCTTAAGTGATGTTAGGGTAGAACTTATTTCAGGTCCCTGAAACATTCTCACAATGTTCTTTTGATAATGTGTGTTTGGAATTATCACTTTCCTGTGCCAGTACCTGCTTGCACTGGCTCACAAGAACTGTAGAAGGTCGTAGAAGCACTTGTTTATATAATAATGTAGTTGTAGTCAAAGGTTTTTTTTAAAGGAAATTTATACTTGCAAGAAATTTTGGGTTGTTGAGCCTGGAGAAGGCTCCAGGGAGAACTTTTTGTGGTTTTTCAATACTTAAAGGGGCCCTATAGGAAAGACTGGGACAAACATTTTATCAGGACCTGTTGTGACAGGAGAAGGGTTAATGGTTTTAAACTAAAAGATGGCAGATTTAAACTAGATGTAAGGAAGAATTTTTTTCTGAGGGTGGTTGAAACACTGGCACAGGCTGTCCAGAGAACCTGTGGATGCTCCATCCCTGGAAGCATTCAAGGCTGAATTGGAAGGTGCTCTGAGTGACCTGACCTAGTTAAAGATGTCCCTGCTCGTTGCAGGGGGCTTGGACTAGATCACAGAATCCCAGGCTTGGGTTGGAAGGGACCTTGAGGTTCTAGTTCCAGACGTAAAAGTGCACAAAATATTTTGTGTGCGAAAAATAGTGAGGCTCTTGAGTGTTAATGAAGGCAAAAATGAGAATGAAGGGTGAATGTGGATCTTGAATCACTTGTTGAATTAGACTTTACTGCTGACCTGTAAGATTTTAATACATTTGACACACTGCTATGTAAAACTTTGAATTTCATAGTTGGAGGGGAAACATAATTTACCAGATTGTATTTAAAGAGGTGTTTTGCTAAAATATATAAGGAGGTTTTCAAGATTGATTGCCATCTTCTTGCTTGATTTGTTACATACAAGTGAGAAGTTTTGCATTTCGATACGTATGTAAACAGAAGTTGTCTTATAATGTAAATAGGATTCTTTAGGGAGGCTGTGGTGATGGTCATAACTCTAGTCAAGGAATTGTTAATGTATTTTTATCCCTTTGCAGCCACTGACCATGTCAATATATTGTAGTGGTCTTAACCCTTCAGGCACCAATTTTAAAAATCCAAGGAGTGTTGTAGCTACCTGCTTCAAAAGATGATTAAAGAATAGTATTTAATATAAGAAAAATGGGATGTTGTTAATATTTTCCGTAAATGAAAAAAATGGTCAAGTTCTCTGAAGTTGCTGCTTGCAGCTTTAGGAGCATTTCTTCGTCTTGTCCAGACAATGTCTATAAGCATAACCACGTCATGCACTTTCTGCTTGTATCTTAAAATTAACACTTTAAAGAGATCTAAGTGCTGCTCTAATTTTTGCCATTGGGTATGAGTTGTCCTTATTTGTGTATTACAGGAATGCTCTCACTGCCCATCGACTTACAGGCATCTGATTTAGATTTATTTCACTTTATTATCAGTATCTAATCTAGATTTATTTATACTCATTTAATCAGAAGAGAGAAGGGGGCAGGTCTTGAAGTGCAATTTCACATGCAACCTGCAAGAAGACCCTTTCATTGAGGCTACAGTAAAAAAAAAAAAATTGGTATATCCCCAAGAGAGGGAAGCAAAGCTCCAAACTGAAGTGTGTAGAGGTTGTATCCTAATGCCCTCACGTCTTTTCCGTCAATCATCTCCCCAGTGAGTTTCTGATTTGTTTTGGCCTTTTTAACTATTTGTATTTCCCTATTAAGGAACAAGGGTAAAGAATTAAATCTGTACACATGCAAGGAGAATGGCAGTTTTAGCAGGGCCTTCTTGAGAGGAGACATTAAGGTTTTTTTTTGAAAATGGCTTTGCTTATATGGATAAAGACAGATGAGAGATTATTAACATTATTACTGTGTCAATATGGCAAGTACGTCAGCTTGCAGTCCCTTCACCTTGTTCTTTGAAAAAAGAGTGCAAAAAGCTCTTGAAATTTTGTAGGTTTAAAGCTTTGAAATAAGATTTATGTAGGAAAAGAGGAAGCATTTTATAGTAACTTCCTTTCAAAGTGCTGTGGTTTCTAAGGCAAGTTGTTGGTATCTTATTAGAAGAATTATTTATTCCCTTCACTGTCTTTTAGTGAGCAATACAAATACTTGAACAGATTAACAGTTCTTTGGAAGTAGTAATGCTCAGGAGAAGGTTATTTTAGAGATGTTTTGAAGTAATAACCTTTCAATGCTGTTTCAAGGGTTTCCATTCAGAATTTTGGCTAATTCTCACATTCATTGATATGAAAAATTAAATATTTGTCAAGAACTTCCCGACTGAAACTTCCTCCTACTTAAAAACCAAACCCACTTATTTCTGGCAAACTGCTTTTCCTGCAAAGGACACACACCCTGACCTTTATGCAGCAGGTTGGAGCATTTCTGAAAGTCTCTCTGGTTCTGCCTGGTATTATCAGCACAGCTCTGTAAACATGACTATTCCCTGCAATTTCTATTTGCTACCCTGTGGCTGCAATATTTTATGCTTTGTGAAGTATCAAAAAATGTGAAGTTGAAATTGTATGTTGTCTAAAAGAAAAAAAAAAAAAACAAAACAAAAAAAAAAAACACAAAAAAACCCCACAAAAAAACCCCACAAAAACCCAGAATGTCACTCCTTTGTCAGAAAAACCCAACATATTTTTTTTTAGCAGTCACAATTTTGTTTTTAGACTATTGACAAGACAAGCATGAGCCTTCTTGGCAGCTGGAGGGTGTTACCCCTCTGCACGAGAACCCGAGTGACACTGAATGCAATTTGTTTATCAGTGAACCAGGGGAGTATTTGGCTCACACAGGGTATGGTGAGACATGTGCATCCTGCCCAGGCTGCAAACAATCAGCAGCGACAGGAAACTGCTTTGCACCAGCTTTGAAGGGCGACAGAGCTTGTTTGAAAGCCGAGGGTAAAGCAGTCTGGCTGAGGGATTGTCTCAGCTCTGCTTGCACATCTGGGAAGCAGGTTTGTGTTTCATAACGTCCTTGCCAAACTGGTAGGGGCTGGGTGTGTCCACATCTAACTTTGTCTCTTGAGAAGCCAAGCTTTTATTTTGCAAGCGCCTTGCTTTATTTTTTAAAGGTTGTTCACTGGGAATTTTGTTTTGGTTTGTGTTTTTTCAGGAGGTCCAAACATATGGGCCATCACCTCCGAAGAGCGGGCCAAGCACGACAAGCAGTTTGATAGCCTTAAACCCACGGGAGGCTACATTACAGGTTGGTCTGAGGCTCTGCATTACACATTAACTTCTGTGTACACATACCTATCTTTGTAAAACAGTTTGAGAACTGCATCCTATTTCTAGCCCTTTGTTGTGTGACTAATAACCATATTCTTCAGGCAAACAGCCACGGGTTATTAGTAAACTTTACAAGCTTTCCTCTAAGGTCTGGCACAGGAGCACTATTCCATTAACCCTGTCACTTCTGCAGCTACCAGCTATGTGCTGTCATTCTGTCTGGTTTCAGAAACCAAAGAGTATCAGGCAAAATCTGTGCTTAGATGGGAGGCTGCCAAGGAGCACTTACAGTAGCTATTGTGGCAAGTGACGCCAGAGACACCAGAAGTGGTTCTCCTCTGTCTGAGCAGTGTTAGAGAATACTGTGCTGTTAGATATCTTTGTTTTGGAGGAGGAGGCAGGGAGAGAGATGCTGACAGCTTGTCCTTGTTAGTGACTGCTTGGAATTTATTGTGCATTGGGCCTTCAGCAGGTTCTGGATACACTAATGGCATTTTGCACTGCCCTGCTGTCAGTTCCAGTTGCATTCAGCTGTGGAACAACTGGATCATGCTGCTACGCACCTCAGAACTTGCAGGTTTTAAATGTAAGAATCTGCATGTGATATCAAGAAAACACTCGAGTTCATTTGTAAAGATGACTTAATTTAAGAATGCCCTGTTCTTTGTGTGTGGGCAGTAAAGACCAGCCCTGATTGCTTCTACCTGCCCAGCTATCTGCTAATGCCCTGTCTAGTTGCTCCTGCTTTTCCCCTTTTGGGGCTGGAAAGGACTGAAGAGAGTGGGAAATTGTCAGTTTGGAACATGCACCTCTTCAGGCTAAGTGACAGCGCCAGGAGGTTGGTGTTTACCTCTAGCTGAAAAACAGGCAGTTCTGGAAACTGCCTTTAGGCCACAACTGGGCTCTTACCTGCATATGCATCTGAAGGCTTGATTATTTATTTGGCAAATGCTTGAAGGAAAGGGTTGTGTATAAATATAAGGGAAGAGAGAGCTGAAAGAATAACCTGAAGTCTTAGCTTTAAGCATCTGTAATTCACTCAGAGGTAAGCATAAACACCACTGTGAGTGTTTTGTGTTTGTTTACAGCATGATCAGTACCAGTTGATGTGGAACTTGGTATGGGATTGCACAACAGTTCCCATTCCCTTCCTGAAATACTGAAATAGTGGGTGTTATCTGACAGAACAGATTATTATTTAGAACATGGTATTTTCCTAGTTTTCACTGGGGATAGAGGAGAAGGAAAGAAATAGCATGCTTATCCTTTCCTGTAAAAGTAATTGGAACAGGACTAAATTTTCAGTCATTTTTACTTCTTTAAGTCTTGCATCTTTTAAACTGTTGGCAGCTATTGATTTGTGACCTGTTCAAGTTTTTATAGCTATCTGAAATCACTCCTCAGAGCGAGGATTGGGGATTACATGGTACATGGGTACCTGACAATCACTGTAAACAGCATTAAAAGCTGAGAAAAAAAAACCTGGAAAGCTTGGCATCCAGTGTGCTGGTTCCTTTTGAAAATCTGATCCCCCGAGAGAGTGCTGAGCTCATCTTAAAATCTGTGTCTCTGGTGTAAAAAGCTGTCTTTCTCTCTTGTTTATTATAGGTGATCAAGCACGTACCTTTTTTTTGCAGTCAGGACTACCAGCTTCAGTCCTTGCTGAAATATGGTAAGGCATTCTTTACTGCTTGTTTTTCTTTTTAAAGATAGTACTTGAAGGCTGCGCACCTCCCATCTTTGGTATGTTGTGTTGTCTCACAGAGGCTTTCAGCAGTCAAGGTAGGAGTGTTATCTGAGTCATTGTATTAATTTTACTGAATTTAGAGGAAGGATTCAGCCCATGTGAGTACCAACACCTAATTAAAAAGTAGTATTTTAAAAATCTTTCTTATGATGTCAATTCAAATTGGATTGTATTGGACACAGCCCTTTTAAACTGTAAGTGCTTGAAACAGAAAAAGAAAATAAATTGCAAATTTCGTAGAGGGAAGGTCATTGTTAAACCTGGTCTTTATATTTTAAATAATATAGAAAAAGATGTTTAAAAAATAACACTTAAAATAGTGATATAGGAAAAATATGTAAATAATGGGTTAATGAATTGCTGGAGATACCAAACTGAATTATGTTTGAAATACTAGTAACCACTAAAATATGGCAATAAGATTAAGTGTGAGAAAAATTACATGCTACTAGGCTGGGAGTGGAAAATACACTGAAAGCAGAGGAGAAGAAAAAATCTAAAACCAGTGAAAAGGTTAGTAGAAGGACAGTTGTAATACACTGTGAGATACCAACCAGTGCTGTAATACAGGAACTGGGAAGAGGGCTGTTCCCTGCAGCATATACATGGTGATGGCAACACTTGAAACAGATGTTTTCTTCCTTGTAACTCCTCGGTCTTCACTAGAATCCTGTGTTCATTTTGGGGAACATGGCTGTTACCAAGACATACATGGGCTAAAAGGCAAGTAGTTGAGGCTCTTAATAATTAAGAACAACTCACTTGTGAAAGAATATAAAAGAAACTAACTAAATGCAAGTTAGTTTTTTTCTTCAGACACGTGTAATAGTTAAGGTTAGAAAAGACTTCTAGGGTCATCAAGTTCAGCCATCAACCCAGCACCACCACCCTGTTCACCACTAAACCAGACATTTAAATACCTAGAAAAGAATGCAAGGAAATTTTTCTGCGAGGCCTTGGGGTTTTATGCTGAATGTAACAGAATGAAAGGGAAAATGTAACTTAACAGTGTCTGGATTTTTTTTTTCCTCCTTCCTAATTTTATTTATATTCCCGAACTTGGTCCTTGCACGCTTAAGTATTAATAATATTTCATGTTATTTGTCTGACCAGAAATTTTGTGGCTATGTATGCACTGTTACATGAATTTCTTGTTGTATTTAAGTTTATTTGGAAAAGTGTCAAACACCGTGGATATCAGGCTTAAAAAAACCTCCTTATGCTGTTGGTGAATTAATGAAGTTTTCATAGTGGTGTATGAAAGTGCCCTCAGCAGATTTCTGCATCCTCCTGCATCCTGTTTCAGATTCTTGCATTAATTCCTTACATTACCAACGTTAATTTAAAATAATTATTCTGGCTAGTAGCATAGAAAAAAGCATAGCAGAAGCTTGCAGTGGAGGCAACAAGTGTATCCACTGGGCAGGAGACTTCTGGTTTTTCAAATGTTTTCCTACTTTCTCAGGAATTAAGTATTTAATATACAGCAACTTTAAAACTAAACTCTGAAGAAGACTGCAAAGTGGGTAGTGAAACTTCTTAAACTTCTGAGGGTATAAATGTCAAAAGAAAATCAGCAAATGGTTGCAGCAAGTTGTTTGTTTTCCTGTACAAAACCAGTAAATAAATCTGATAGAAAAGCTTCTCGTTAATTAAAAAAGTTAAATTCATGTTTCTTCCTCCTGGGCTTTTCTAATTTTTATTTTATTTTGTTTTTAAGGACACTATCAGACCTGAACAAGGATGGAAAAATGGATCAACAGGAGTTCTCTATAGCCATGAAACTCATCAAGCTGACATTGCAAGGACAGCACTTGCCTGCAGTTCTCCCTCCTGTCATGAAACAAGCTCCAGTATTTTCGCCACTAATGTCTGCTCGCTTTGGTACTTATGAATATATAATTACTTAGTGTTCAGAGGTAAAAAACTACAGTTAATTGCAGCCAAATAAAAGCATTAATCTGACCATGAAAGTTTAGTGAATCAGTGAAAAAAACCCCAGGATATTCCTATTTAGGATATTCATCAAGTCACTTTCTTGATGTTTTTGATAATTTCATTCTATGAACATGTTCAATAATAAAGAAAAACCTTCCATTGAATATTGACATGGGGTGCAAGAAGGCCATTCAGGTCTGCCATCTGACTTGCAGGCTCTGATTTTGTACTCGTGGTCTTTTTTGTCTCCCTCCTACTCATTCACCTATTTATACATGAGGGTTTTGAAGTCAAATTTAGTCAAAGATCAACATTTTGGTAGAACAGTTATTTTACACATTTTTTCAAAGTGAATCAGATTGTCTGCTCTGGTTAAATGATTAACTGAACAGAATTACTTTAACTTTTATTCCTTTCTGATGGTATTTGGGCATTCAGTGCATGTTTGCTGTTATTTTGTTGTTTTGTAGAACAAAATATCCATAACTTCATCTGGATTAAAAAATTGGTGCATACTTCCATGCTGAAATTAAATGTATGCATATATTAATTACATACATGATTTAGAATGCCTGCCCTTCACTAATGCCTGCCCTTGTGTGTTTGCATACAAGGGCATGCATTTACAGAGAGCTGTGGTTGGCATGCAGTTACCTCCTGCTAACTTTCCATCATCTCACCTGTTGTTTTGCACAACATTCAGCCAGTAATTCAAGTGCCCTTATTTTCCTTGGGCAGCTGCCTTCAAGAAACCCTTTGCTAAACATTGGCCCCTAAGGAAGGACTTTTCACCCTATGGATTCTTCCAAGGCTGACACTTGGAAGAGAGTTCAGAAACAGCATCAGCTTTTCCCTGTAGAGCATTGTCACAGCTTTTGAGGTGTGTTGTAATTCTCTTTCAGGGGCCAGATGGGGAAAGGTTTGTTGAAGAACGAGTAATAGCTACAATTATAGAAAAGTAGTTCTTATTCTGTTGTGGAATACTAACTAAATCTACCTTGAGAATGAATTTGTTCATAAAGGTTTTTTTTCAATTCACATTCTTCAGTATATTTTCCCCTGTGAGCTGTCTTGTCTAAATTTAGAGAAAAGGTAGATATTATACATGAGCATCTATTTTAACTCACTGTATTCCTGACACAGTGTAGTGCTTTGTGTAGTTTCTGCTTAGCATAAGGGACCCAATTTCATGCTGAAACCTCTGCAATATTAAATCATGAATTATTGGATTTTGCTCTAGGAATGGGTAGTATGCCAAATCTGTCCATGCCAACATCTGTGTCTACGATCACACCATTAGCTCCCATGTCTCTGGCTTCCATGACTTCCATTCCTCCTTTGGTTATTTCTGCTCCCCTGGTGCCTTCTGTCAGTACCTCCTCGTTGCCAAATGGAACATCCAGCCTTCTGCAGCCTTTGTCCGTACCTTTCTCTTCAAGTAAGTATAGAACAGTCCAGTACTCGCTCTCAGAACTGTGAATCTCCTTTTCTCTGTGGCTAATTTCAGACAGCAATGTTAATACGTGCATGAGAGTTTAAAAAAACAAAACAAAAAACAGCCCACAAATGGTGTTTTTTTCAAAGTTCACGCGTTAATTCTGTTCTAACTAGTTAATCTTAACAACAAGGCACTTAATTAGCTTTTCTTCTATGAAAGCCTTGAATGTTGATTATAAAGCATTATCTTATACCTGGTTGCTTCACAGTTTCTTTGGGTTTATTTTTTATTTTTGTTTGTTTGTTTTCAGCGCTGCCTCATACTGGTTCTTTAGGTCCTGTGACAGGAGGGTTTGGTGGTTCTAATATACAGAAGGCACAGTCTCTCATTGATCTAGGATCTAGCAGGTATGAAAGTTCAGTATATAAATTGTGTCCTGCTCTTAAGTAGTATACCTTCCAAAACTTAGGGATTATTTCTATTTTTAAGATATAGTCATTAAAAATTAGTTTATCTAATTTGACCTGCCAAGTCTGAAAATAGATATTTTTTTTTATATACACAGTAAGTAATATTTTCAGTAAATCAGAAAAAACTATCTGAAGTAGGGGAGGACTTGAAATGAGAGAAGGTGGTGCCAAAATACGGATATGGCACTTGAGGACATGATTTAGTGGTGAATGTGGTGATGGTGCCGGGTTGATGATTGGACTTGATGGTCTTACAGGTTTGTCCCAACCCTAACCCTTTTGGGAAAAAGAAGGAGATGTACCTCTTTAGTAAGCAGAAGTAAAAATTACCAAGTGGTTATAAAAGCAAAAGTGCATTGATGTGCTCATTCATTATAGAGGGCATCATGTAATCAGCAGCCATATAAGAATAGGATTTGTTATCAATATTTATGTGTGAATTTGTTTTATGAATAATGGAAGATAATGAATCTTGATAATAGCTGCTCTAGTTCACTAATTTTAGAGCTTTGCCATAGACAGAGTGAGGGACTAGGCTTATCTATCCAGTTGGGCATCCAGGGATGTCTCCAAAAAGACAGTCCAGAGAGCATCTCAGCCCCAGCTCAGTTCCATAGGGTGACTCAGAGACTCTTGCACCCGTTTGCTGCCTGCACAGGGCATTTGGGGTGGATTTGGGCTCCTCACGTCAGCAGATGTAAGATGACTGTAGGCATGGTGTGTGCCTGGAATAATCTTTCTGGTTTTCTTTGGTGGTTTTTTTAATCAGAAAGCTTTCTTTTGGTGATGCTATAGTGTTGCAAGGTAGCTCTTCTTCGGTGTTACTGTTGACAGCATTTTCACCGTCATATTGTCCAATTCTCTGCAGAGGATGACTGTCCAGCATCCTGCTGGAAAGGCTTTGTCTCTATCACCATTCTCCATCGCCTTGGATAACACTTCCAATAGTTTTTTACTTGACAGGGTAGGGGATTACCTTAAACAAGGCAGGCTGGGTGCCCCTGGGTTTGTCTCATTTTCAAAGATGGGACACTGGGAATGCTGGGGGTAGCAGATGGAAGTTTCATTGGTATATCTGAACACTCCATCAGCACTATTCTGCAGAAACTGAATGAGTTGGAAAAGCTCCATTGAGCCTGTCATTGTCAGTGATAAAAGAGGTAGAGGTGGAATATGGTGGTTTAAACAGCGTCAGAAGCTGCTTTTGGTTATGAGTTTATCAGGTGCATTTTTATTCTCATGCTTCATTTACATACCTCTTAAAGTTACTTGGACATCTGCCCAAGGCTTCACAGTCCTTGTAAACACTCCTAGGAAAGTTGAGATGTTTTCCTATGGGTTCCTATACTATAATTTGCAGTGGTAAAATGATGAATTATGTGGCATAAGTGCCTGTGATACTAAAGGAACAAGATCTTAAATTCAAGAGTTTCCTTATAAATATGTGTCCTTACTTTCACAGTAAAATTCCGTGTTTGTGATGAAAATATTTGTAGCAAGTTATTAGAGGTAAAACTTTGTGGAAGTTGTTTCATATTATCAAAAAATGCTATATATCTTCTATTCCAAAGCCTGCCTACCAAGCCAAGTGACTTAGAGTTCTTTCTTTATCTCTTTTTCTCTTTTGGTTTTATTTTAATGTTTCATTGGTTGGTTTCATTTGGTTTTTTTGCTTTGGTTTTTTTTGTTTGGTTTTGAAATTATATTGCAGTTCAAATTCTTCCTCTAGTGCATCACTAGCTGGGAATTCACCAAAGATTACAACCTCAGACTGGGCAGTTCCTCAGGCCTCCAGATTAAAATACAGACAGAAATTTAACAGTCTTGACAAAAGTATGAGTGGATATTTATCAGGTGAGTATGACATTTGGTATGGTTGGGAAAAAGTACTGTTTTCTGCCTCTGGGACATTACAGGGTGAGGGATGGAATCCCAGCTTGGGATTTGACTTGCATATGAAATAAAAGCTGAAAGTGTTGATATTCAGACCTGTGCAGGAGAGAGTGGGTTTCAGCCAACCAAGAAATGGAAATAACCATCAGTTCATTGCCTTGGGCTCTGTGTTAGACCTGGAGAAGCCAGATGCACTGGGGAAGCTACAGCAGCTGTTGCAGGGAAGAGGAGAAACATGGCAGTGTTGGGATCAAAGTAGAAGAGCCCGAGAACTAACCATCAGGCTGTGGAATTTAGCTCTGTAAAGTTGGCAGGCATTTTTCAAACTGAGACTGTTTCTTTTGAAAATGGGAGAAATTCACAATCATTTTTGTGCCATGTGCTCCTATGTATCTGTGTTAGTCATTGCTTAGGTACCTGGGTTTTATTTGGAATTTTTACAAAGTAATTTAAGGGAGTCATTCCTTCTTGACTTGCAGTGACATCTGTGCTGTGCCACAGCATTATGGTGGTTTCAAAAGACTTCACACGAAGTTAATATAAGAATGCTTTTTAGCTTGTTCAGTTGATTTGGGGCTGAAGGTTCCATCAAGCTACCTAGAAGGGTATATGGTTCTTTGCTACCAAAGAAAGCTGACAGCTTTCCAGTGTGCTAGCTGAAGGTTTAGGTAGGCAGTCAGCTGTGCTTTTGTAACAGCTGTGGGGATTACCATAAATATCCTTTTTTCATGTCAGCTTTCCTGTTAGGTCCTCTGAGTGAAAAAAATGTACACAAGAATACTTATATCTTCATTGTGTTCAGGTTGTAGTGCCTGTTGTTAAGCCTGGAAGTAAAACCAACTGATGAAAATGGATTAGATTAATACAAAAAATAAACATGCCCCAGTTCATGACCCATTTTTTGCCTCGTGAATCTTTGAATGAAGTGCTTATTTTTGTTAAAATCTTTCACACTCTCACTAAGGATTTCAAGCAAGGAATGCCCTTCTGCAATCAAACCTTTCACAGACTCAGCTGGCTACTATTTGGTGAGTTTGGGTTACTGATTAGAAATTCAATGTGTTTATGGTGTTAATAGAGGAAATGTGCTTTATTAAATACCACAGATCTAAAATCATAAACAGAAACTAAGCTGCTACTTAAACTGGTTTGTTCATTAGTTACATTTCCAAAAGACACCTTGACATAATTTTTCACTCCGTTTGTTAAAGTCCGTATAATAGAACAGTTACTAATTTCAGTTTCTGATTCAGGGTTGCACTAGTTCATCAGAAATGAGGGTTCATTTATTTCAAATGTAGGATTCTGAAAACTAGCTTGTTAGCTTTAAAATATGGAGGAAGATTAAAAATTAAGTAACCCTTCAGCCTTTTTGGGTTTTACTGTGGTTTCCATAAAGATACCTGCATACTACACATTTGTTAGGACTTGCCTTTATTGTGGTGATAGAAGTGGTTACAGTTGTCTGAAGGCTTTTAATAATCTGCCCTGCTAGCCATGGTAGTTTAGGTTACACCTTCAGAAATAACTCAGATATTATACATAAGATTTAGTGGCCCAGCAGAATTCACAATAGCTTGGTGCCTTACATCTCCTCTTCAGCTTCCTTTCTTCCTGTATCCCAAGACAGTCATTTGTCTTTAGCAGCAGCAAGCTGAAATGTTCTTTTTATTTGTTCAGCTTGTTTGGTTACATGCTGCAAGGGTAAACAGGGAGTATGGATTGTATAGGTCAGCTCTGGAGTGTGGGGGAATAAAGCAGGTGTGTAGGGTCTGTTTTTCTCCTGGGTGTGTATCCAGTGCAAGGTGGTCTGTGTGCCCATGTAGAGAGGATCAACAGCCGTTCATTGGTTTCCCACACACATACCACCACCCCCCAGTTGCATGGGAAACATTTTGTAAGCTGATTATACAGTCACCTTCTCCTTAGAGGGTGTAGGTGGTCTTTTTCCTACCCAATGAAAGGTACTCTGGGGCAGCTCATGTCTTCCCTACACTGTCAAGGAGACACAAAGGGGAAAAAGAATTCTATGCAAAAGTTCCTATTGTACAATTTGATGTAATTTTATATAATGTTTTCTTTTGCTTTAAAAAAACAGTTGAAAAAGTGTTTTCTAGCATTTTGAGCTGGTTAAGAACAGTCCTGGATTCTCTTCCCAGTTCTTCTATTGGTGATGCAATAAATCAAGAGATATCTTTCACCCTTTCCTATCCTTTTTGCAGTATTTTTGAGAAACTTAATAAGAGAATTGGGATTGTTTAGCCTGGAAAAGAGAAAGCTTCAGGCTGACTTAATTGCAGCTTTCCAGTACCTGAAGGGAGCCTACAAGAAATATGGAGAGAGACTATTTGCAAGGGCCTGCAGTGAAGGGACAAGGGGGTATGGCTTCAAACTGAAAGAGGCCAGGTTCAGATTGGATATTAGGAAGAAATTCCTTACTGTGAGGGTGGTGAGACACTGCCACAGGTTGCCCAGAGAAGCTGTGGCTGCCTCATCCCTGGAAGTGTTCAAGGTCAGGCTGGATGGGGCTCTTAGCAACCTGGTCTAGGGGAAGGTGTCCATGGCAGGGAGTTGGAACTGAATGATCTTTAGGGTCCCTTCCAACCCAAACCACTCTGGGATTCTATGATCTGGATAACAGTACATTATTAACAAAATGTTATTCCCTTCATCAATTATTCGTGTTATTAATAGTATTTTTACCAGAACATTTCACAGGAATTCTCTATTTTAAAAATTACAGTAAACAGTTTCAGCTGTCACTTGTGAGGGATTGTGCTGTTTGTTCTTAATTGGTATTCTGTTAAAACCCTGCAGGTCACTGGCTGATATTGATGGAGATGGGCAGCTGAAGGCTGATGAGTTTGTTCTGGCCATGCACCTCACAGACATGGCCAAAGCTGGGCAACCACTGCCACTGACTCTGCCTCTCGAACTGGTACCACCTTCCTTCAGGTAGTCACTGAGGGCAGGGAAACGTAATGCACCGAACGTAACTGTGCTGTTTCTCTAACAATGGTGGTTTGGGATTTTTCCCCTCCAGGAGTGGAAAATATACTGAAAATATAAATGGAACTCTGCCACCTTACCAGCCTGTGCAAGAGGAGGAGCCACAGAAAAAACAGCCAGGTAGAAAAGGGTTCACATCCTTAATGTACAGTTTCTGAAAGGCACTGAAACCTGTAGAAAGTGGAAGACACAATCAAATCTGTAGAGAGCTTCGTTTCAGGAGCTAAATCCCTTTTAACTTGGATGATAGGAAGGTTGTTAAGTAGATGTAGTCAGCCTGTTACATCTAATAGAATTGAGCAGGCAGAAACAAGGGCTATTTTTAGCTGTAGGAAAGGAAAATTGTGCTGATTAATAATGTATTTTGGAAAATAAATCCTTCACAGCCAAATACCATGATGCTACTGCAAATTTTTTTTGGTTGAAACTCCCTGGCATTACTTTGTTCTGGACATTCTGAAAGCAGGGGGTTCCAATGTAATTTAATTCTCTGAAAACTGGATGCAATTTGCACAAACACAGATTCTGCTGTTGACTCTCTCCTGCTACTTGCACAGGTCTCTTACATGCATACTGCGAGACAGGACTTGCCTCTCTTTCTGGCAGGGTGGTTGCTGGGGGCCTAAACCATTGCTTTGTATCTCTTTTTATTCTTGTGTGCAGTAATTGAGCTTGATCCTGTCTTGGTTTCTGATGGTTTTAACTCCAGGAGGACTTGCAGGGAACACCCTTTAAAACTAAGCCCTTTGTCTGTGTTTTAATGTTTCTTGTACCTTGGAAAACCTTTTTAACAGCAGACAGTCTTCTCCCAGCTTATAAAAGCTGTTCTTTTATGTTTTCCTGTAACATTCTTTCCTCTTTCATTTTTTAGACTCTAGAGGCTTTCCTCTAACATTCAAGTCATTTTTGTGGTCATTTGTAAACTGCAACTCTTTTTTTTCCTTTTTTTCTTTTTTTTTTTTTTGTTTCAATTGGAATAGAATTAGGAAAATTTAGAGGTATTTTTGAACAGAAAAATAATAGTTTAACAAGTGCAAGATGCTTACATCATCCATGACTGAACAACCAGAGCTTGCCAAAAAGTATCTATCTTTAGTGGCATAAGTGAGGTGTTTGTTTGAGAGCAGTGTTTTGCACAGAACAGAAATAACAACCTTTCCTTATTTTAGTGACATTTGAGGACAAAAGGAAAGCCAACTATGAGAGGGGAAATATGGAGCTGGAAAAACGCCGCCAGGTCCTGCTGGAGCAGCAACAGAGAGAGGCTGAACGCAAGGCTCAGAAAGAGAGAGAAGAACAAGAGCGAAGGGAGAGGGAACGTCAGGAACAGGAACGGAAAAGACAACTCGAAATGGAAAGGCAGCTGGAGAGACAACGAGAGCTGGAAAGACAAAGGGAAGAAGAAAGGAGGAAAGAAATAGAAAGGCGGGAGGTTGTTTTCTTGAAATTATTTTTTATTGCTCTCAGGAATGTGTACAGTCATACAGTATCCACTTGGCAGAGCATTCAGGATTTGAACGCTGACTTTGGTTCTGTCCCCTCGCATGGCCACTGGCAGATGGTCTTGGAGAAAGAATGTCATTTGTGCCTGAAAACATTAGAGATGTTAGAGATGAATCGAGTGTTTGGCATGGGTTAAAGATTTTCAGATACTTCATAGGACAGATGAGATTTTCTTGGATTTTTGCAAAAATTTGTATTCCAAGCGAGATTGTACTGAATTCATAATTGATAACATTTTGACAGCTGAACTTGAGACAAATTTGCTACTACTTGGTGTCTCAGCACATGCATCAGACTTGTCTGTTTTATGTAGTTCTGTGAAATAGAACTACAGAGGAGATTTCTAGCAGTATCTGTCAATGTGCTATTTTTTGGGCAGTATTCCATAGCTGCAATTAGAATTATGTAGCTTTTCTTCATCCAGGCTTGGGAGCATGACATGAAGAATCTTACAGGATCACTTCCTGCCTTCTTTGATGCTGAAGTATATAAAAGCACTTTACAGAAGACATTATGTTGTGTTGCTGTTATGCTGTTCAGAAATAGAGCACATTACATTAAATTATGGTCTCTGAGTTCTGCATCTCTGTTGTAATTTAAGGTAATGTAACTTTTGTACAGGCAGCAAAGCAAGAACTTGAGCGCCAGCGACGACTGGAATGGGAGAGAATTCGTCGCCAAGAACTTCTTAATCAACGTAACAGGGAACAAGAAGAAATTGTCAAGTTGACCTCTAAAAAGAAGAGCCTCAATCTTGAATTAGAAGCTCTGGTAAGACAGGAATTTCACTACACGTGTTGAAATATGGTATTTTAAACTATGCAAATCTTAATGTCTGCATTAATGGCCCACTAGGAGTTTCACTCTGTTCTGGATGAGGAATCTAAAGCAGGTATTTTGGGTTGTTTTAAAGAACTGATTGTGAACTGATCTGCCCACAGATTTAGTGAAGTGACTTTTTCCATATGTAGTATAATCTGTCTTTGATTTCTTTCTAGACCGACAAACATAAGCAAATCTCAGGCAGACTGCAAGATATTCGTAGCAAAAAGCAAGCTAGAAAAACTGAACTGGAGGCTTTAGACAGGAAATATGACCAAGGAATCATGGAAGTCAAGCAACTACAACAACAGCTTGAGGTATGTAACTTTCTGTTAAGCTTGTAATTTTCCTTTACTGTATTCTGTTTCCATAATGCTGGATAATGCTTCCCCATAGGGAGGAATAGGGAATCAGTTGGATTATAGTGGAGAGAGGAAATAGGCAAGGCTGTCAGCATGGTAGAGGTTTTTAGCTTATGTGTGGTGTTAAAGAAATTATTATATATAGTACAGTGAGCTGATAGTTAAATGAGAACAGTTGTCAAAACCGCAGCTGGTCTTTTGTGAACTGATTAAAGGGACTTCTCTTCAGTTATGAGTTCTTTTATGGCTCCAGACTCAAATTTTTATGAGGAGTGTTGTCCTGTATCCAGGACAAGTTATTCTTTAGGCTAAATTACCTTGCTGCTCTTTTTTTTTTTTCCCTCTCTTTGAATAACAAGACGTAAATTATTTCAAATCAGTTGACTACCATGAATCATCCTGTACTGTATTTTTATTAATGCTTTTGCACGTCAGAGAAACATCTTTTCTTTTTGTTACTGTTTTATGTTAAGCTTAGGGCAGTCAACTTAAATGGTCTCATGATAATATTTACACTTTTAACATGTCTGTTAAAATTTCTTCCAGCTGTGTTAATGCTTTCGGGTCAAAAGCTTTCAATTTTAATACTATTTCTATTAAGAGTATAGAGGTCATATTTTCCTTTACCCCATAATGGTAACTTGCATCCATGTTTCATTAATATGAGTTGAAGTTATGTTTGAAATTTCACTCATTTTTACTTGCTGATTTATAAACAATATTAAAAATTTGTCATGTTCCCTTCAATATCTACAGGATTATCAGAATAAACTGATTTATTTGGTTCCTGAAAAGCAGTTGTTAAATGAAAGGATAAAAAATGCTCAACTTGAAAACACTCAGAGTAAGTGCTTGCAAGTGAATTCTCTTCTGTTTGCACTGCTGACTTTTCATCTCTTGTAAACAAGTCTGAAGGATACAAACGTGTTAACAACACCTTCACTTCTATATCTTTTCAGTTAAAGCCATTGTTTCATCTACATTCCATTTTTCCCCTCATGTTCTAGATAAGGGGTAAACAAACACATTTTTGCAAGAAAGCAGAGATTTTGCTTGAAACTTTGTCTTGAAAATCTACGTATACAGGCTATGTGGCCCATAGTATTAAAATTCGTCTGTTTTTTGGTAGTGTAGACTCAAGGGAATTAATTCATGTAAAGTTTACATTGGTCTTTACATCAAACCACACTGGAAGTCACTGTCTAGAGAAGTTTGCTATGAATTGGTCTGATATTAAAAAAAACCACACCCAAATTGCAAATTATTCTGTATATATTCCATGTAATGCCTGTATGTCTCAGTTCAGTGTTGGGGCCATTTCTTCTTCAAGCTGTATATGAATAGAAAGGTGAATCAAGGAATTTTTTTGAGGAAAGAGGTTAGGAATGTGTTTATATTAGGAAAATAATAAAATAGTTAGTGAAAACAGAAATTCTTGTAAAATTGCTTGTCTTTCCTTATGCAGGTACAGGAGTCAGTTCAGTGACCAAGAAGTCCGTAGAAAAGGAAGAATTATGCCAAAGACTTAAGGAACAATTAGATGCCCTTGAGAAGGAAACTGCTTCTAAACTTGCTGAAATGGATGAATTTAACAGTCAGCTTAAGGTACGTGCATTACCTAAATATCTTACACCTGTAAGCACTATATTTTATTTCTTCATCCGGTCATAAAGATTGATGCCACTTCTACCAGGCTTCCAAAAAGCTTTCCCCAACTTCCAGTGTCAAATAAGAGTTAGCAAAAGTCTTGGAGTAAATAATACAATAAAAATGCACTTAAATCTATTGCTAACGTACTAAAATATGAATCTCTTGCTAATCATTGCTTTGCATGACTCAGCTGTTGCTCACTCTCACCTTTTGCCTTCTAGAATTCTTTTTGATTTAGAATTAAAGTTTTTCAGACCCTTGCAAATTCTGTTCTTACATTATGAGGTCATATTGGCTATTATTTTTGAATTGTGCACTGAACATTTAACTTTTATTAAAAGAAGCACATGTTTTCGTAGTACACTGTACAAAATCTGGTGGCAGATTTAGGTATTATCCAAAGATCACCTAATCCTTAGGTATTATCCTAAGGCCTAGGCCACCTATTTGTGTAGAAGTTATGAATTATTGACCACTGTCCTTGAAGGTGTTTTTGTTTCAGAGGCCACTCTTGCCTTGTCTAAAACCTCAGGCACCTCTCACAGGGTAGCATCCACTTAACTTTATTTGCCAGCTTACTCCTAGTGGCACTGATGGGAACTTTTTCCTTAAGTAATGGATTAATGATGGATCAGAGTGAGAGCTCTGCACTCTCCCAGTTAAAAAAAAAAAAAAACACACAAAAATTTGTAAACATTTAAGGAATTTCTTTTCTTTTTAGAAATGGCTTCATACAACATGCTTTTTTAGTTACTTGTTTATTGCATGGCTTGCTGTGTTCAGTGGCTGCATCCACAATTCAGTCTTCCCTCAAATATGTTTTTCAAAATACAGTGCAAAGATTAATTGGCTTTTTATCTACCTTATCTTACAGTGTGAGAATATGGATGATTCTGTTCTTCAGTGCCTTTTGTCTCTGCTAAGCTGTCTCAACAACCTCTTCCTCTTACTTAAGGTTATTTTCTAATCTTTGGCTTTTTTGGTTTTTTAATTATTTCGCAAT
Organism: Manacus vitellinus; assembly: GCF_001715985.3. Taxonomy (NCBI): domain Eukaryota; kingdom Metazoa; phylum Chordata; class Aves; order Passeriformes; family Pipridae; genus Manacus; species Manacus vitellinus. The sequence continues at coordinate 3,721,356 of NW_021938895.1, forward strand.
TTTTCTCTGCTTACCCTTTCTGTTTAGTTGTACAACTTCTATTAAATACATTTTCCTAATAGACAATTGATAGGCTGTTTTTCTTTCTGCTAGCTTTTACATCCTCTTAAAGACTTAACATTTTCTTACCTGCTTAGAAATCCAAACTGCAAAATACTGATAGCAAAATATTGACTTTTTATTTCTTAATAAACTGTCCACTAAATTGTTTTACCCAGGTATTTTTCTTCTTAGTTAAGGTAATGTGAAACAAAAAAATATTGTCTCAGATGAAAACAGTGTCCTCTCCCACTTTTTCATCTCTTGTTGTCTCCATATATCCATGCATCTGAAGCTGTGAGGATTCTTATCCAAGTTTAAAAGTATAAAAATAGGATCAGTATGCAGATTATGACATATGACATGGCAAACACAATGTTGTTAAACCTCCAGATTAACCCAGTACTAAAACCCTACTTGCTGTCTTTCTTCAAAACTGCTGTTGTCTGCTGGGGTCAGAAATCTGACTTTGAGAATAATTTATGAGTGGAAAAAAAAGTCAGAATTACTTTACTGAGCTTTTCATTTTGCATAAGGGTTTTTCTGTCCTTAAATCAAAGATATGAGAGTTTTTATAATACAAGTTTGCTTCTGAAGCAACCCTGAATTTTTATACAAAATGAGAAGAAAAAGTATTCTCAGCTGAATATGTTTGGGAGGAAATTGCAGTCAATTGCTTGATTTAGTTTGTTGCTACAGAGACTTTCACTGACACAGCAATCTTGTTATCTTGCCTTTGTCATGTAAATTGCACAGTATCTCTTAGGCAACATGATTATTGATAGAGTTGCACATTGTAGTGGGAATGGATCATTCTTAATTGCTTTGTTGTATTTATGAGATCGATCCTGTTGCATTGCTCAATGTGTATCAATAGGATTTTTAAGAAAACCACTCTATCTTACAGATGTTTTGTAACATGGTGAAGTGCAATCTAAAGTAATTCTATTATTGTTGATTTTTTTTTTCTTCTGTAAATTTAATTATTCCAAGGATTCATGCTGATGTTTTGCTCTGAAAAATGGTTGTTTTCAGAGGGAGGTGGAATAGAATTTGAAGGATGTACTCAAAAGAAAAAAACTAAAATTGTGAAGTTTACAAATACAGAACTCCAGTCAGAGTTAGTGTCTTTAAGCTATGGTTTCCCACAGTGGTAAGCCTGCTGTGTAGTTTTTTAAAGTTTTTCTGATTTAAATATGGGACTGATCATTCAGAAAGCATCACAAAGGCAAGCCCCCCACTGCAGGGATGTGTTCTCAACATTATGGTACTGTGTTGGCTTTCAGCTGAAATCTGCCTCCTTGTAGTTATTTAAAATATGCTTCACTACCTTCTCTGCCCTTAGATAATGTTGTGTTTGAACACTCAGTTTTGTGTCTTCCACTCTGTTATATTTGGCATTTCCAGCAGGTGTATGACTGGAAGGGCTCTTTGAAAGCCTAAAATACGTCACTGACTTTGCAAACTTGCCATCTCCCTTTATCCTTCTGTTGATTTGATTTTCTTTACAGTGACCTCCAAGGACTGTTAATAACTTAATACTGCTTTGGCCATTTGTATTAAAACTTGGTTCAAAAAGCATTAAAATGCCTGGATTGCTTTTCTCAAAGATTGGCTTTGTTCCCTTTGATGTACTTCATTGTGTTTCCTCCATAGGACCTGAGAGAAAGTTACAGCACACAGCAATTAGCCTTGGAGCAGCTCCACAGGATCAAACAGGACAAAATAAGGGAGATAGAAAAAAGAAGAACTGAACTTGTACAGCAGAAGAGACTGGAAGATGAGGCTGCAAGGTACCATGGCTGAATGTATCAGCATTGCAGTTTTTAAAGCAAAATAACGCTGTAGTGACTTTTAAGATATGTGTGTACATATATATATGTATTTGAATGTAAAAATACATCCTGTTGGTTGCCTAGAGGAAACATTTTATGTGGACTACCACTGGTGTAAGATGGTTTGAATTTCCTCTTTTCAATCTGTTTAGAAATGAAGATAAAAGCAAACTTTGTAATTCAGCTTTGATGTATAAATAAACCAAGTAGTCACTTTAGCTATTAGGATTTTTAGTACCTTTAATAGATAATCTTCAGACATTTAAAATTCCTCATATATTCTGTCTTGTTTTAGTGGCCTCCAAACATCTGACTTTTCTTTAAAAGCACTTCTGACTGAGCAGTTGCCAGGTTTTTGTCACATATATCCCAGCAGTTGTGAGATTGATACTTCCTTAAGGAAGGGCATTGACTGCTTAATTCCTATGCTAGTCTGGAAAGCTGGATGAGTGAGCAACCTATAAATTTTAAATTTGGTTCCTTTTATAGGAGGGAGGACAGTGAGAAAATTCAGTTCTGTTTGAGAGGATCATCCCTTCACTTACACGTGTCCTGGTTTTGCTCCGCCCAATCTTGTATCAAGCACTCAAAATCTTACTGTTCTCAGCTTTTAATTTCTCATGGTCTTGCTCCAGACTAGTTTTGTTTTATTTTGTTTGACTGATTAAGAAACTAGTTTTTAGGGTTTGGTTCTGTCTGTCTTAAGATGCCACTCAATTTTTTCCCCTCTCTCTGGACCTTCTGCTGTCAGCTACCTATTTTGTGTTAATTTTTTGGTTGAACACAGCTATGTGATAGGGTAACAACATCACTGCACAGCTTCTACTAGATCCTGCCATGTGCTTGGATGCACAGTAAAATACCCATCAGGGAAGTGGATCTCCCACAGTGAGTTGATGAAATAGTCTCATCTAGACATGGTCCCTCCTCAACAACCTCCACAGAAGGTGGCCCAAAGGGTTAGATCCTTTCTTTTCTGAAGAAATGACAGCTACATTCCAATGATTTTTAATCATGTTGAATTGGATAATAACTTCTTTAGACAGCTGGGGCACAGGATAGCAGCTAAATAATTACAGAAATACAGTCAGATTTTCAGATTCCTCTCTGCTGAAGAGTGGTCATGGCAGGAATTAGGCTATTGCAACTGCTGAAGACAAATACTTCCAGCAGCAAAGATCAGTATTCAAAGGCTATTTCTATGTATGTACCTGCATGAAATTAATCTGTTTTGAAATGATTGTTTCCCATCAGGAATTTGGATAGGATGTTGGTGGGAAGCCTAAATCCAGCTTGGTTCAATTAACAGATCAATTCTTGCTCATCAGGATGCAGATGGGCAGAAGTGCTCGTGAAGGCACTGCAGAAGTAACCCCATGGCAACACAGAACTACATTCTGTACCAAGAATTTTAATCCATTTGTTGTTTTTATGTGGAATATACTGGCACTCATGTTAAGACCAAGCACAGTCTCCTGTGGAAGAGCTGATTGCCCGGAGAGCAGAATGATCAAGACTGAGCTTTGCTGACAAGTGCCATCAATTAGGAACACAATCTCATTCATTTTTATATGAATGTTCTCTTACCTGTCTCATTGCTTCCTTTCAGGAAAGCAAAACGGGATAAGGAGAACCGATGGCAGGAAAATATTCGAAGGGAAGAGGAAGAGAAAAAGAAGCGACTGGAGGAAGAACGGATGCAGGAAAAAGTCCAAGAAAAGCTGAAAGCTGAAGAAGCACTTGCTCAGATGAGAGAAAGGGAAAACAAACAGCAGCTTCTTGCAGAGGAGGAGAAAAGTAGACAAGCCACAGTCCTGAGGGAGGCAGAACAACAAAGGCAGAGGCAACTGGAAGAAGATAAAAGAAAGCAAGAACAAAAAGCAAAAGAAGCTGAGGAGAGGCGTAAGCAGAACGAAGAAATGAAAAAGATAAAAGAAGCAACCAACTCTCAAGAGATGGAGAAACACACTTCTAAAATAAACATAAATGAAAAGTTTGCAGATCTTTTGAAACCAACAGAGGGTAAAAGTCTTAAGCCACCCTGGAAAAATGAAGGTAATCTTAGTCTGTTACATTTTTGCTTTAATGGGTTTTATTTTTCTGAGTGTTATTTCATTCTTCATATGTGTTATTGTTAATGTGACGTCATGGCAGGCTTAGATATTGTCTAAGATATAATTTAAAAAACCCAAACCACCGATGTTTCGCATCTATAGTTAGTTATAAAACATCCTATTAACTTAGGTTACTTTTATCAGTTTTCAGGACCTATGACTGATGACAAATCTTCCAGTGACTGTGGTCAACAAACCACAGATACTAGATACTAGAAAGAGTAATATTTTTGGCTTTTTCTTAAGGCTTACACCTTCTTTCATTAAAAAAGAATGGTAATATGGAGTTTTTTGTTCAGTGATGAGAGATGGGCAGGTAACACTCAGCAAAGTGATTTATTAATAGTGAAATCTAGTTTACTTCTGCATTACTCAATGCCTCATATTAAAAAAAAAACAAAGAACTGAATGACTAGACCTAACTACCTGTGGGACTTGGAAAAATAGTGGTTTAATAATATTTGAACTAAAGACACTTTTGATTAGTTTCATCCTTCACAAGTCCTTGCCAATTTTTGTTAGCCACTTTTATCACTGAGTTCAGCAAAAACCAAATTAGAACAGGGCTGAAAAATATTTGCATACCTCAGCTATACCTTGTAAAACATTCACTGTTAGTAACTCACTGCAGAACAGAAGTGCAAAGAAAATATAAACCGTGATATTTTGCTATTTTGGGTTTCTAAATAAAATCTTCAGACATGCTGATGAACACTTATTGGTGCAACAGTGGTATCTTTTCAACTTGGAAAATTATGATGGTATTAAATGAGACTCTATTAAAGCACTGGCTTAGCCAGTGGCAGCCACAGAGCAGAGTGGCAAGGAAAGATGAGAAGATAAATGATGGGACTCCAACTAAGTGCTTGTCTTTCAGCTGTATCAAAATGGTAACTGGTTTTCTTATCCTTCCAGGCAATGCAGTTACTGTTGCAGAGTCCAGGAATTCTGTTGCCTTGGTAAATTACAGAGCGTTGTATCCATTTGAAGCAAGGAACCACGATGAGATGAGCTTTAATACTGGGGATGTAATTCAGGTAAGATTTGCCATTCACATTTAAATTGCAAAAATGACCTTGAGATACACAAGGTCATAAGGGTCAAAAGCATTGCGTTGATATATTTTAACGTTTACTTGAAATTTAAGTTTGATTGCTACTTTTTTTTTTTAAATAGATGAAATTAGGATTAGTTCAACCAGAATATTTCTTTGAATCTTACAAATCCTAAAGATGCTGAGAATGTCTTTAAAAATAACCATAGTGAATGCTAAACTTAAACTTTCTAAAATTAGTAGACTCGAAATGATGTAGTTGTTGCAGTTCATTGTACATGTACAAGTTGGCTTGTGTCTGCTTGAAATATGAGCACAGTAAACAGAGACATGAATTATTAATTAATGGCATTTGAATTAAAATCAAACTAGTTATTTAACAAGTAGATGTTAAAGGCTCTTCTGAATTTTAATACTGTTTTCCAGTATATTCTTAACATAGATTTCTGCCTCTCTAAGCAAACAGGTCCAGTGGAGGGTGTCCCTGCCCTTGGCAGACAGGTTGGAAACAGATGATCTTTAAGGTCTCTCCCAACCCAAACCATTATGATTCTATGATTCTCTTGCTGACTGTCCTTTATAAATCCTTCCTCAGACAGATACCTATAGTAATTTATTCAGCGTCCCTTCTTTGTAGCACTTTCCTGCGTTCAGATGAATTTGCTATATATAATATTACAGCAGGACTGTAAGACTGAAAATGCCTTATGGCATCTCAGTTGAAATCTGTTATTTCTTGTAATTCTATCACTTGGCAGCATACATTGTCTTGAAAGCCTGTGCCTTCAGGTGAACTTGTGAAAACTGATCTACAGCTGTGGTAATACAATTAATATTTATATCTAATGTATAAGTACTTATGGTTCCTCCTCAGTCAGACTATAAGTGATATAGGTAGGTGATAAGGGAGAATTACAAAGCAGTGTGGTACAAAATATTAAAACACTATTTGACTATTAAGCTTCAGTTTAACAATGTTAAACCATTTATTTGCATTTTCATACCATCGAAGCCTGGAAGAAGGAACAAGAGAAGAAGGTTTTGTTTTGACTTCCTTCTCAGCTATAATTGTATCATTTAACTACTGGTGCCTGATTTCAGAAATGGGCTAACAGCTGCCACCTCCTCCTCCTCCTCTTACACCCCAAACCTCAGCTAAGCTAACAAGCTGATAGTATTTTGAGCTGCTAATTTTTAGCCAGTTTTCACTAACTGGCTATTTTGCAGCATAATAGAAGCTTCAGTATTGCTGTGAATGTTTAAGGATGCTCTATACTTAATCATACAGTAAACAGCAGCACTTTTGGATGTGTTTTGGTTGCAGTCAGCTGGCACAGTTAATTATATCTGTAAGCAGAATGGTTGTTTCCCTGCTCTGCTGGGCTCTCCAGCCACTGCCTGTGGGCTGCACATTCAGCAAAACACGACACAATGCACTATAATTTTTGGCAAGCCAGAGTGGCTCCAGATACACTACAAGATCCCCCATGTGCATGTCTGGGACCTGTTTGGAGGAATATAATGTCTTTGAGGCCTGTCTCTACCTGTATCTGAAACCAGTGTGGCTGCATCATTACCCTGTTTTGTGAACAGGGCAAAATCAGCTCAGTTCTGAAAGGGGAGAATGAAAATGCTGATCCTTGTGTGAGCACTGCTTAGTTCAGTGCCAGCAGGTGCTGACACACCATGTACCCCATTTGATTCATACTGCTAATTCTGTTTCCTTTTTATTTATCCCCCTGTCCATAGGTTGATGAAAAAACTGTGGGAGAGCCTGGTTGGCTTTATGGGAGTTTTCAAGGACATTTTGGTTGGTTTCCATGCAATTATGTAGAAAAAATACCAGAAGGAGAAAAAGCTTTATCTCCTAAGAAAGCCTTACTTCCTCCTACAGTATCTTTATCTACTACCTCAGCTGCTTCAGAGTGAGTTTTTGTTATGCTTGTGTTGAAATTGCTTTTTCTAAATTTGGCTAGTACATAGTGTGCTGTATAGTTTCACTTGGTGTTTGTTTTTAAAATATAAAGGCATAAAACATATTGAAGAACATCCTTAAAGTTTCCAAGCTAAGACTTTTAGGTATTGGATAGTCTGTTTCCCATTGTATAGAATATCTGTTTTATATATATTAAAAAAATACTCTGCTTGAGGCACTTACGAAATAAAAATTGTAATTTGATAAATATGCCTGTGTTCCATTTGCAGACCACTTTCACCAAGTAAATCTGCAGAAGAATCTGATTACCAAAACATCCCCTTTTCTAGCCTGAATGTTAACACAGCCTGGCAACAGAAATCAGCTTTTACTCGCACTGTGTCCCCTGGATCTGTTTCACCCGTTCATGGGCAGGTACATTGTGTGAGAGTGGGGAACTTGCTGTGTTTTAGATTCATGTTCATTAAAATGATTTAAGAGAAACCAAAACAACACACAACTTTGCTAAAGCTGGGTGCACTGAACAGGCTAGAGGATGAAGAAGCTTTTTAATGCTCCATTAGTGTGCATTGATATAATTCCATGTTTCCAGGGACTATTGAACAAGAAGGCTCATGTTTTGTAATTCTGAAATAATTCTCACTTATAGTTAGATGCAGGAGGTATTTCTAATAAGTAAGAAACTGAGTTGCATGCAAACATCAATGCAAAAAAAATCTACTCAACCATCACTTAGGAATGGAGTTGCTTAAGCTTCAATAAAAGATACATCAGTGTTTGTTTGGTTTTAACATTTGCACCAGACTGGGGTAGTGTGGTCAATGAACATCTCCACTTCTGTCTTACAGGGGCAGCCTGTCGAGAACCTAAAAGCACAAGCACTTTGCTCTTGGACTGCAAAAAAAGATAACCACTTGAATTTTTCAAAGAATGATATCATTACTGTCCTGGAGCAGCAGGAGAACTGGTGGTTCGGAGAGGTACATGGAGGAAGGGGTTGGTTTCCAAAGTCGTATGTCAAGCTCTTACCTGGGAGTGAAATCAAGAAAGAGGAGTAAGTGTGACTTCTTTTGTTGTTTTATTCAGCAGTTAACAAAAAGAGGTGGTTTAGAGTGCAGAATTCTTGCAGTGCTTTAGTGTGCAGAATATAAATACCATTTACAATTTACACCGTGTTGTTTTAGGCTTTTATTATTTCATTCTGGCAAGCCAAGTAATGTTGGGCTCACTGCTGTGTAAATAGACAGTCTCACTAGGCTGAGTGCTGTGAAAAATCAGTGGTGTTTGATTATTCATCAAGTGCCAGACTTCTTGTTCATTACCAAGTCAGCTCTCTTGCAGTGCAGTTGCATTCTGCCTCTGAAGGTCCCAATTTTTAAGTGACCTACAACTAACTGAAAGCTCTGAGGCACATCTGGTAGAAGTGGTGTGTTTTTCCTTACTTGAAAAGATCATTATGTCTAGTCCAGTGCTGCAGGAGAAGTGTTCAGGTAACAATCCAAAGTCTGGTTACTGCTGGGATGGCTTCACCATGTTTGTGAATTATTCTTTTCATGCATTTTATGATAAAAGTTCTTATAAATTCTTTAGAAAAAGAGAATTTAATCAAAATCTTTAATTTACTTCTTTTAGATAACATAATTTGTGAGTTTGTCTTCTTGTCTTTCATCACGTGACTTTTTTTTTTTTAAATGGTGTGCTCTTGGGTGTCCTTAATATACTAAATATCAGTAATACTTGTCACTGTTTGACAGTCAGGGAAATCTTTGCAGTTAATTCAGAGTCAATACCAGCTCTGAGATCACCAAAGTGAGCTTGGTCTCATCCTAATTGAGAGATTTGTTCTTGATCAGCCTCTTAGTTACACAAACCTTTTCTTTTTTCTCTCTGCAGACCAGAAGCTATTTATGCAGCTGTAAACAAAAGGCCTAATACACAGTGTTACACAGCAGGAGAGGGTAAGACAGCATGAAACATGCCAACTAATGCTACAGTCTGTTCCTGCTTAATGGCATGTGGATATACTTTAATTTGAGAGGAATTGCTGTGCAGCCATTTTGGTGCTTGTCCAAAAGACACAGTGCAAATATTGAGCTGCTGATACAAGACTCACAAAATAGGAACTGATATGAGACTTTTAAAATTGTGACTAATTCAGTTTGAGCACAGGCCTGGGTTTTGGTTTTGTTTTTAAGACTTTTGCTCGAGCACTAATATATTTCTGAAAACTTATATGTATCTCACAACCATAAGCTAAGTTCTCTTCCCGCTGTTCTCTGCTGTGTTATTGTTGTACTACAGAGACATCAGAATGGATTTTTACTCTTCTGAGTGTGAATCATTCTCTTATAATCAGCAAGAAGTGGGGAAAACGAATATTACTGCAGAAAAATTGTTTGGGAAGCACTTTCTTAACCTTATAATCTAGTGTATGTCCATGCTTCCTGATTATATTTTAGTTGCACCTGTGGTTTTTCATTACAAAGTTGTGCTGCCTGTAAGAATTGTGAGCATGAGGTGAGATGGGATTGCAGTCAAGCAGGTAGATAAGTCAGTTCACAGGCTTGTGAAGATATGATCCATGTTATGAACATGCTGGTGAATGCTGATATCCCTGTATTTGCACCTGATGTACTTTTATCCCCCATCTGAAACTGTTGTCCCCTCCTTTGTGTGCTGTTTGCACAGAGTACGTTGCCCTTTATTCATATTCAAGCTCTGAGCCTGGTGACTTGACTTTCACGGAAGGTGAGGAAATCCTAGTGACCCAGAAGGAAGGGGAATGGTGGACCGGGAGCATTGATAGCAGAACTGGAATCTTCCCCTCCAATTATGTCAGACCAAAGGATCCAGAAGTGAGTTCGTGTTCTGAGAATTAACACACGGTATTTTCTCTCAGTTTTATTCTATTGACACCTGGCTCTTAGGTAGTGATTTTAAGCAGAGGCTAATATGCTTGACAGAAAAGAAAATCCTTGATATCTTGAGTGCTAAATGAGTGCTGTAGCCAGTGTCACACTGCCTTTGTCTATACAGCATGGTGTTTTCTTAAATGCGGGCTCAAAATTAAAATTTCCACGTGCTTGTAGAATAAACTCTACTTTTTTACTGCACATTAAAAGGTGGGTTTTGTGTCTTTGTAGGCTTCTGGTTATGCTGGCAAAACTGGAACAATAAATAAGAAACCCGGTAAGTGATAACATTTTAACATTTAAGACTGTTTCTTAAGTGACTGAGCATTTTGGTTCATATCAGTGTGGCTCATGTTCTTAGCTGCACATTAGGTACTGGGATATTACTGTGGATGTAGCTCTTGCTGCAGTGAAAAAATAACAGATGCAATTAGTATGTTTTCTTTTCAGAAATTGCTCAGGTTACTACTGCCTACGTTGCATCAGGGACTGAACAGCTCAGTCTTGCTCCAGGACAGCTAATACTTATCCTGAAGAAAAATGCCAGTGGATGGTGGCAAGGAGAGTTGCAGGTAGTTATTCAAGGAGAAATAATTGTGACTTCATGAATGGCAATGAGGTGCACTTGGGTTTAATTCGAAAAAACAACTAAGTATAAAGTTGTATAAAAGCTGGCCAGAAAGTTATTTTCATCTTGGATTCACCAAGGGAGGGGGAAAAAGGTTCTTTTAAACCTTAGGTTGCTGGGGGTTTTCTGTTTGGTTTGGGGTGGGTTTTTTGGTCACAGAAAACAGTAAAACTGTCACTGAATATAGCCATGGGAGGGGAGAGAGGGAAGTTGGCAGTCAATAAATTGTTTAGGATTTAATTGGTGAAACCCTGAACTGTAAAATTATTCTAATGAAAGACAAGACATTCTTGGAAGTTGGAGTTGGAAACTCATTTATTGCAAAGGTGGCTGTTCCCACTTTTCTCTTTTCTCCACCTAGATTTAAGAAAAGTGTCATGTAACAGTACCCCTAACCTCGTTAGAGACTCCTGATGCATAAGTAGAATATTCATAGAACAAATTTTCGGCCCTACAATTGAGTTGTACTCTGAAATCTGCACTTGAAAATTTTGGATAAACATGTTTGCCAGAACATATTGGGGTGCAGCTTTTTTCCAACTGGGTTGTTTTATCCTTTAGCCAGATTTTTTCCTTTTGAAATCTGTTTAGTATTTAGTAGGTGTTTGAAAGCCTGACTTGTCTTTTGTGTGTGTTCTATTTGTTGCATTTTTCCAGTCTATAGACTATTTGGTTTTTCAGTTGTGTAATAACCATTGTAAACGTTTGCAGGCAAGAGGGAAAAAGAGACAGAAAGGATGGTTCCCTGCCAGCCATGTGAAACTACTGGGTCCAAGCAGTGAAAGAACCACATCTGCTGCTCCCTCAGGTGAAATAAAAGACTTTGTATTTCATTTAGAGTATTTTATGTAACTATTTCAGTTGTTCAGGTATTAGTCTGAATTACATAACAAGCCTAGTGCTGTTTTTGATGGCCTGTGGTGGGTTGACCCTGGCTGGACTCCAGGTGCCCACCAAAGCTGCTCTATCCCTGCCCTCCTCAGCTGGGCAGAGAAGACAAAATACCACAAAAGGCTCGTGGGTTGAGATAAGGGCAGGGAGAGATCGCTCACCAGTTACCAACAGGGGCAAAACAGACACAACTTGAGGAGATTCACTTAATTTATTACCAATCAGAGTAGGGTAATGAGAAATAAAACTGATTCTTAAAACACCTTCCCCCCACCCCTGCCTTCTTTCTGGGATCAACTTCACTCCCAATTTCTCTGCCTCCTCCCCTCCAACATCACAGGAGGATGAGGAATGTGGCTGTGGCCAGTTTATCACATGTTGTCTCTGCCTCTCCTTCCTCCTCAGTGGGAGGACTCCTCACACTCCTCCCCTGCTCCAGTGTGGGGTCCCTTCCACAGGAGACAGTCCTTCGTGAACTTCTCCAATGTGGGTCCTTCCCATGGGCTGCAAGTCTTCACGAACTGCCCCATGTGGATACCTCCTGTGGGGTGCAGTCCTTCAGGAACAGGCTGCTCCAGTGTCAGTTCCCCACAGGGTCACAAATCCTGCCAGCAAACCTGCTCCAGTGTGGGCTTTCCATGAGGTCACAACCTCCTTTGGACATCCACCTGTTCCAATATGGGTCTCCTGCACGGGCTGCAGATGGATCTCTGCTTCCCCATGGACCTCCATGGGCTGCAGGGGCACAGCTGCCTCACCATGGGCTGCACAAGAATCTCAGCTCCAGCACCTGGAGCACCTCCTACCCCTTTCTTCACTCATCTGGGCATCTGCAGAGCTGTTTCTCTCGCATATTCTCATTCCTCTCTGTCCTGGCTGCAGTTGCAGAATTTTTCCCCCCTTCTTATCCCTGTTATCCCAGAGGTGCTACCGCTGTCACTGATGGGCTCAGCCTTGATCAGCGGTGGGTCTGTCCTGGACCGACTGGCCTTGGCTCTGTCGGACATGGGGAAGCTTCTGGCATCTTCTGACAGAACCCAGCCTTGTAGCCCCCCGACTTTGCCAAAACCTGGCCACACAAACCCTCTACATGCCCATATGTGATTGTGATATCACTATGCAGGTAAAGTTCTAGTCTTTTGGCAATCTTGTCCATTCAGCTCCTCCCTCTCTCCAAGAAAGGCAAAATCTCACAACTTTGTAATCAAAGCAGTTCTTCACAGACTCCCTCCCTGACATGTACTGTCTTCTGCACACCTCAGAGCAGAAAGTCTCAGTCATACAAAGGTGTTTGTATTCAGAAGATGGACACTGACCCTTACAGATTTCTATGGCAAGAGCTTTTTGTTTTTGCTAAAAGCATTGAAGAACCACACTCTTCTCATTTGGAAACTCCATGTTTCCAAGTGCTAGCAAAAATCCTACAGAGAGCTAGCAGTCATTGACAAATAACTTGGAATTACATGCACTGCTCCTTATAAGGAGGGAGACTAAGCAGCAAATTTTCACTCAGTTTTTCCATTTGAATGTCTGGGTACAAATGAGATTATTTTGCAGAAAGGAAGCTCTTTTGGTTCTTCATGCTTAAATTGTGCTGTTCTCTACAGTTATGATTTGCTTATACAACAATTTCCTGGGTTTTACTGGGCAGAACTTCCCTGTGACTAAAGCAGCAGCCCAGGATTAGCTAACTCACATTTCCTCTTCCTTTGCTACATTTTTCTCACAAGTATCTGCTATAACATAATCAAACTCACTTTCTTTTCAGCCAGTAAAAGAAATGGAAGAATACTTGATTGTATTCACAAACTTTTAGAAGGTCAATAGCTGCTATACTAACTCAATCCATTCATTATATGAGTGCATAGATATACAACGTGGAAATAAAAGTTACTGTCTGGCTCAATTTTAAAAATGTAACAGAAAAAAATTTCCACATCAAGATAAGCTCGTGTGGTATTTTTCTTATGTAACTGTGTACGTGAAATTGTTGTTCCTTTCCTGTGGTTATGTAAAACACAGAATAAACAGTCTTAATACTTGTATAACTCTATTCTACTATTTTTTTTCCCTTCATAGTGTGTCAAGTGATAGCCATGTACGATTACACGGCGAACAATGAGGATGAGCTCAGTTTCTCCAAGGGGCAGCTGATTAATGTACTGAACAAAGATGATGCTGACTGGTGGCAAGGAGAAATCAGTGGTGTGACAGGTCTCTTCCCCTCAAACTATGTGAAGATGACCACGGATTCCGATCCAAGTCAGCAGTGTAAGCAACTTTTTTTATTAATTTTATTACTTTATTTCAAAGGTGCATTGTTGTTGTTTTGCTTTGTGTCTGGGATTTGTAGTTCCAGGCATCAGCTGAATTGATTAGTACTTTAAATACTCTTTCTTTAAATACTTTACAATAGTACTAAGTGCTTTAAACCCTTTTCTATTTAACCTACAAACAGCAAGCACATTACCAGTCAGCCAGTGTGTGACAGCAAGACTGTGAGGATGAGCTAAAAATACTGGATTTGGTAGGAGTTCCCCTTCCAAGAAAGATGCTGATAACTAACACGGATTGGGAAGCAGTGCAGGCATACTACAATTATAGAACTTGCTGGAGCTTCATAAAATTACAAAAAGTATCTGTAGTCATTTTAACATAAGTTAAGTAAAAATAACCATAAAAACAATAGGAAAAAGATAGTGGCATTAGCAAGTGGTCTATCCTGTGGTAAATGCCCATGTCCTGACTCCCAGCAATCCAACTCTCGTCCAGTTCTGAGAAACAACACATAATGAAAACATGAGCTGAAAATTACCAGCTGCATGCTGAGAACTGAAGGCTAAACTGTGCACCTGGCAGTCAGTATTTTCTGTGCCTTTTTTGAACATAAACACAGTAAAGGTTTCTGGTGTCCCACACACATGCAACCCCATTTTTTGGCCCCTCTCCACAGAGAAATTTACCACCATTTTTATTCCCTCAGCTTTTCATCCTGTAATTAAACCAACTTTTATATCAATCAAGGGAGTTTGGGAACATACCCCGGTGGCAGAGTTGCTCCTTTGACATGATAGGTCTTGTCTCTTCACTTGCTGTTTTTCCCTTGGCTTCATTAGGAGTTTTTTATCTGCAAGTCTGGTTGAGGTTCACTCTTAATAGCCTATAGCTTGTGTGTAGGACCAGTTTGCACTTCAGGTTTGATCAACATGGTTGTGTTCTTCCAGGAGGATTCACAAACTTGTAATGAAGGTTACAGCTTGGATGGGAAAGTTAAAATATTTTCCCTGGGTAGCTTGTTATGGTTCCTGGGCAAAACAGAGTGTGCATCCTTCTTTTGAGGTTTTCTTTTTAGCTAAATTACTTCTGTGCTCACATTTTTTGGTAATGCATTGGTTTGGGTTTGGTTTTTTTTGTTTTTTTTTTAAATGCCTCTGGCCAGTGTGGTTGGGATGTCAAAAACTTCTGCATTTAGATTGAGCTTTACATTCTTTTGATTAGACAAGGCTAAATCATTAAAGTGGTCCTTTGAAAGCTTTAATTTGTTTACAAATCTCAGTTTTGAATAAATAGTATAGACTACATCCAGATGGGCTATAAAATTACGATTCTGGCGAAGTAGTAGAACTTCATGAATTTTCAAAAATTACAGAGAGAACAGCTTGTCACCCCAGGTGTGCTACCATTTCGAGGTATGTGGCCAAGTTGATAAGTTCAAGGTGATCATATAGCACTGACTTTCAGCAAAAGCTGTGCTAAGATCAAAATGTAATTGGAAACTTCTGATATGATAAGTTTGTCTCATTATTTGCTGATATGGCATTAGGCTTTTCCTTAGGTTTCAGTGTTGCGGAATAAAAACATTTCCATCCACATCAAACTGTGGCTGTGCTTTGAAAGTATTTTCAGAAAGGTCAGTCACGTGAGCAGATGTGCACCTGCTCATCTGTATCTGGTTGCTAAACTTTTGTCTATGAATCAGATCTACAAAATCCACCTCTTGGTGAATGAAGAGTATGTTGAACTTATGTATTTTTTTTTAATTCTCTAAGTATTTCAAATAAGCTAAGTTATACATCAGTTTTGTGTTGGGATTTGCCACTCTTTCGTGACATTAAAAAGTAGGCATTTGGAAACTTCAGGAAAAATCCTGCTTCAAACCCAGGGCCTGCACAAAACAACCAGCATGGCTTGTTAACTCAAACCCAGCATTGTGCAGATATCATTACCCAGGTTTCAGCTGAACTGCTGCTGGTCAGCTGTGTTAGCAGTAAGCCAGTTCTGTACCATTCTCCTGTAACCAGAGGAATATTTAAATATGTACTGACTGAATTTCCAAACTTCCTTGGAATTTCCTTACAGTGTTTTTTGCTCTTGTTTAAACACAGTGCAGAAACTATCACTAGTATTCTTGAGAAATCACTATTCCCACAGAAGTGTTGATGTGGCCCTCTAGGGACCAGCTTAGAGATATGACAGAATGTGATTTTAAAAATGCCTTGTATTTTAAAGAACTGCTAATCTGAGTATTGTAATGTTTCTGTTGATGAATAGCAGTTTGTCTCCCACCGTCTTTTCTAGATGATCAAATACAGTGGCATTAGAAAGGCAGCAGGCAGATTTGGTTTACTGAAATAGGTTTGCAGTTTACGAAAATTCTTGATTTCCCTCAAATTTAAACTCTATTATCTGGACCAACTTTGTATCCAGAGTCTTTTCTGGGAGTTACTAGTTATAGCTGTAATGACAAACTTCCCTAGCAAAGAAGGAACTGAGGTCAGCGAGATGTTTCTTAAGTTGCTGAAATAGCTCCCTGAGCAGAACAAGTTCACTTTTCCTCGTGGTGTGGCTGCACGTCCTGACACAGGGTCTCTGCAAGGAAAGAAAGAAAATCAATTCAGGGCATTGTAGGTTTGTCAACAGGTCTCTTAAAATACCTGGTGATTGCAGAACAAGGAATCGTTGAGTTGTGTTCTCAGTAACCTTGGTGATGATTAGACTTGCTCGTGTTTTAATGACATTTTAATAGCCCTCATTCTAATGTTTGCACAAAAGCTATCATAAAGAATAAACAAGGTTTCAAAATACACCTATATATTTAAAATAAAGAAATATGCACAGAATCAGAGTCTTCTGTTCTTTGAGTGCTTGCTCAGCCATTCAGGATCAGATGTTTTCTGTGTTGCCAGTACCTGCCTAGAACACATCTACCAGGTTCTCTTCCCATTCTTCCCTAAGGGATGTGTAAGGCAGGATAGGCATGGTGCACTTGGCACTTTACAATTCTTTTCAATAGCCTGATCTGGAGATAATTCTGTTTCAGCCAACCTTTACCTGCCTCGCTCTTGGAAACTTATTCTCTCATTATTTGGCTTTTTCAGTGAGACAGCTTTTTTCAGTTTGTCTTCTTATCTGTGAGAGCAGTGTGAACCTTATCCTTATATTTTTTTTAGCTGAGATTTTCTCCCCTCAGGTACCTCAGATAGAGGCAAGACAGCTGCTCCAGCTACATTTGCACACTCTACTGATATCTTTTAGTGTTAGAGATCAGTTAATCTCTCAGAGTCATTCTTACTGAGAGCTGGACAGCTCAGCCAAGTGGACACACCTGTGCTCAGTGTGCAGAGAGGCTTCTGGTTCGTCCTGGCTGAGGTGCCTCATCTCCCTCTGTGAGACTGGTCTTTCACAGAGCTGAATGTTGTGCCAGTTCTTCCTACTCTAGTAGAATCATATAATGTTAAGGGGTTGGAACAGACCTTAAGGATCATCTAGTTCTAACCCCTCTGCCATGTGCAGGGACACCTTCCAGTAGAGGTTACTGAAGGCGTTATCCACTTATCCTGGCCTTGAACACTGCCAGGGATGGAGCATCCACAACCTCCCTGGGCAACCTGTTCCAGTGTCTCACAACTCTCACAGTAATGTACTGTTAGTGTTTCTGCTCACACTTTTTCCTTTCCATAGCCCAGCATTGCTGCAGTTCCTCACTCATCTGAGTAACTTCCTATGTGTGCTCAGGCCTGAGCTCCAAGTAGTTCTATAGCCTGAGAGCCACCTCCTTCCCCATTTAAACCTGCCTGCTCTGCCTTCTGCCAGTGCCATGGCAACAGGTGGTGAGACTGGGCACAGATCCTCTCTCCATAGACTGTTCTTGATGCACGTATGACAACAGTGTGAATTTCCTTAGGTACAAACTTGGTATTTATAGTAATACCATTATATCTACCTAGTTAGTTTGCTCCCCGAACCTCACTTATAGATGTGACATATTAGAGACATGAGGCAAACCCTGTCCTTTCACCAACAAGGTTCTTTATTTCCAGAAGTCTATTTTCATGCAGAGAAGATCATTAGTAATTCGTGTGCACACTGTCTAGGGAGTGAAGCTGCCTGATTTTCAAGAGTGTTCATAGTGAGAAAACAACTTCTGAGTTGATGTGGTTGTGGTGGGTGCATTTCTGTGTCTATATACAGACACACATTTTGAAGTTCTCTAATTCTTGCCAAGTAACTTCTCTTTATGGAGTAAGAGTTCATGGTATCAGTGGCTTTGAGGTGTTGCCTGTTGCAGGTCTATGTGAATTTTTTATCACATGAAGATTAATAATTTATTCTAAGATTTAACTCAACAGCTCCAGAATTTTACCCCTTTACCAAAGATCAAAGTCAGTCAATTAGTTCATAGTGACACACTGACTCTGTATTTCTAAAACTATGTGGTGATTGTCAGCCAGGCTGGATAAAGCTTCCAGGTTGAAATCCTGGGGTATGGAATAGTCTCTGGATTGCCCACAAGGTATGTGCAGCTGCAGCCCATGTCACGCCTCTGCCTTTAGCCTGACTTTGCAGTCAGTGCCTTTTCAGTCTGTGTAGCCTTTGGTTTCTGATGGGGAATTGAGGGATGTCGTACATCCTGCTCCATGGACACATGTTACTGGAGACAAGGCTTTAATTTCTTTTAGGCTTTGAAGAGAGTCAAACAGGTAAATTTTTATGTGTTAATTTATATGAACAAATTCCAGCAAGGCTTTTCTATACAAGTTTAGTTTTTATCTGATTTTCTAATGTCCCATTACAAATTTCTCAGGAGAAATCCTGGTTTTGTTGAAATGTCAGGGAATTTTGCCATTGCCTTTAAAAACAAACCCCTGGGGCTTGACCTTGTGTTGAGTCTACATAACAGAAGTCTTCCTTGGGAAGCAACTTTTTCTTCAAATGAATCAGCTACAGAGGTTTTTCAGAGTCAGCAGTGGCTGGTCACAAGTACTTAAATCTGTGTGTGTTTATAAATATGAAATTGCAAAGGTGGAAGCTCATGATGTCTGTTTTCAGAAAGTTGAATTGTTCATCATTCCTTTCTGACCTTTTTGGTGTTGTTCTGTCTTTGTCCATATAACTCATATGTTTCACTCTTCAAATTTATGTTCATTTTATCCTTCATTTTTTTTTTGTTTTTTTTAGGACCCAATGTTGTCTTCCAGTGTGAAAGCACCTCAGAGACCCACTATCCAAGTTTGACTAGCGTGGAGGCAGGGTGGCCAGCCCTGCTCACGTGTCTGACACAATCCTTTTGCTTCGTTTGAACATTAGATCCAATCAAGAAATTAGGTTTTTGTGGTTTTTTTTCTTCTGATCTACAGTTTCAGTTGATTTGTAAAAGCAGAAAGGATAGTGGGTCTTTGTGTGGCTTTCACTGCTGTTCATTCTTGTTTCCTTTAGTATTTCCTTTGGTATTGATAACCATAGTTATTAGCATGCATATCAAGTTATCTTTTGCATGGTGGGATTGCAGACACACAAAGACCCACTATTTGCACAGTTTATCTGAGCTGTTTTGAATGGGCAGTTGTGTTCTTTTAATGTTGTAATGTACATATTTTGCAGAATTAAAATGTTCACCGATTATTGTTCTAATGGACTTGATTTAATCTCTTACATATTGGGCTTTTAAAATTGACAGCCTACATGGCTCATCCAGAAACAAACCCTACCTGTCTGCTGCTGATAGTCACTGTGATTACAAATATGCTACAGGATCTAAGGGTTAGATCTGGTGCAGTCCATCCAGCCTTTTAAAACCCTTTTTAACTGGGGAAAGAACTATTAAGCATAGAGTGGAGGATAGTTTTAATTTTTTTCTTCCTTCACAGTAGTACTGTGGCAGGAATTCAGGTTGTTTTGGCTCAATACATTCTATCCCTAAACAACCTCCTTCCTTTAAATACTTTATGCTGATAATTCATATTTGCTTTCAGTTTTGGCAAACGTGCTAGTTGCTGCAGTAAGTACTTACACAGCCTCTGTGTGACCAGGCCCTTTCCCTGCCCCTTCATTAAATAGTCAATGGTACAGAATTGTTTATGTCTGGCTGCACTCTGCAGTGACTCAAAGTACTTGTCTGAAAGCTGCTGCTCTTCCTTCTGGTGAATAAACCAGCAGCCTTAGTGCACAGCTAACCTCGATACAGAGGTGTTGCCAGAAAAGAGACACTAAGTGACACTTGGAGCTGAGAGCAGAGCATTTGGGTTTAGGAATGGAACTGTGCTCCTCAGCCCAAAGGTGGTCCTTCACAGCCCTGGTGTGTCACCAGTAAAGTGCAGTAATGGTGCCCATGTCTTACTGTAATGTTTGGAGGGAAGGAGGGACTTATAACCTTGATTCCCCTTTAAATAAAAGGATTAATTTAATTGCAGCCTTCTCTGATTAAATAGTTCTGTGCTCTTGTAGCAACAGGAGAAATCTCATAGACACAGTATTTAAAGTAGTTGGTTTCCTGAACTTGGTTACGAAACAGCAAAAGTCATTTATGCAATCAGAAATGTTTACAAAACACTGCTTGTTTACTACAGAGACATATATATATATATATATACTTATGAATGTTGTGAAGGTACTATCAGGAAAAGGTTAGTCCAATTGCAAAAATTTAAAAGCCTTTCTCCAGAATCTCAATGTTATGTATTTAATATACTTGATCAAATAATGTATATGTGCCCTTTAGTTCAGAGATGTATCTTCTGTGCAATATGGACTAAGCAATGTGCCTACAGAAAACTACAAATGGGTTTTTATTCTGGATGTATTTTATCTGAACCAGTATTCTGTTATAGAATGAAATTGCGTTGTTGTAGGCAAATAATGTGCTAGATAATCCTTTGACTATTCCAGATGACTTGATTTCCTTATGAAACTACATTTCAAGTGTTTCTACTAAAATGTGCTACTGATCCAGGATTGCCTTCTCTGAATTTCTGTCTTGGAAGGCCTGTTTAATACAGACTGA
This sequence comes from Manacus vitellinus, assembly GCF_001715985.3. Lineage (NCBI taxonomy): Eukaryota > Metazoa > Chordata > Aves > Passeriformes > Pipridae > Manacus > Manacus vitellinus. Next base: position 3,742,045 of record NW_021938895.1, read on the forward strand.
AGTGTCTTTTGCTGCACCAGTGGCATCAAGCAATCACTGTAATCTGAGAATTGGGTGATCTTCCAAATTATCTCATTTCTAAAAGGCACTGTTAACCTGTGGGATTTGAGCTGCACTGACTTCCCAATGTTCAGTCAGTTTTCCTTGAATGCCAGATTGCTACTAATGGTCTTTGAAAAACTAAAAACATCCTCTGTGGCATGTTTGAGGACATAGTTATGTGGCATTTTCCAAAAGCAGCTGGCATGCTACACATTTTTTAACTGATACAATTGGAGATTAGGGCACTGTTAGGTAAAGTTTCACACGGGGAGCCCTGTTGTTGGGTATGTAGGTATGAGCATTGAAAATTATTGAAACTGCTGCCTCTAAATTAGAACTGAAGAGTATTAAAGTGAAGCATCTTGTGGTTTCACAGTAACCTTTTTGTGTTTCAGTATTAACTGAGTACGCTCTAAATTCTCTAACTGTAATAACAAAGATAATAACAACACATCTTAGTAATGCTGATTGAAAGAGACTCAGTCCCTGCCTTCAGTATTTGTCTCTCCTGCAAAAGTCTGTCTAGCACAGCTCTGCTCTCCTGCACATTGATGCAGAAAGGGTTGGATACACACATCAGGTCATCCATGGGAAAGACCATGGCAAGGATGTATTTATGGCAAGATTATTATTAATTAATGGTCTGTATCAATGAAGAGGTGGAGCTAATAGAAGCTTGGGTTTAAATCAGACTTTTTCTTTCAAAAATGCTACTTTTTTTCTCTGGTTGTGTGCAATCCACCCCTTGTTGCTAAAGGTCCACAGAGTTGAGTTCAGTTGGTCATCCCAGCCAACCAAGTAAAATCACCCTGATTTGGGTGAAAAAGGCTGGCTGTGGAACTAAGGGCAAACTGGAAAATAGAGTTTTTTGTTTAACTGATGGTTCCCGGGCAAGAGCTGAGAGTTTAAATGTTGCTCAGAGCCACACAAGGTTAACAGGTGTCACTGGAGCCAACATGGAAAGTGAAATATGCTGCTGCCTGCAGTGTAGTATTTGCTTAATGTTGTTTCCTGTGGGCTAGCAGAGAACAGGGGCCCTGGTGTCATTGGGGTGAGAACATGAACAGTGCTGTAAATGCACAAGGACAGGTACCAAAACACTTCCTAATTCTGTAACTGTCTGGTTTATGTAATGGACTAACAAGCTACACAAGCCTAGTTTTACACAAGCTTAGTTCCTGATCCAGACTTGGATCCATGCAGGAAGGTCTTGTGCCACTACTGGGACCCGGTCTCAGGGCTGGGCTGTGCAAGGAGTCAGTGGTGGTGAGGGCTGAGAGCATCCAGAGCACTTTCTCCATGTGATTAATGGTGCAGTCAGGAGTGCAGAAGGCATAAAGCTCCATCAAAAAGTTACACACTAATAACTGAAACATCTCCTACCAGTCACTGAATATTTTTGCCATCTCAATGCTTTGTCAGATTGTATCCCTGTGTGATTTCCTTGAGCCGGGTTGGAAACACCTGTAAATAAGTCTGCTTGTAGGAATGCGGACAATCCTTGGCCTGCAGTGGGAGCTGCTGCAGGGTTGTGCTACTTCAATGTAATGAACCAATAAAACTGCTGTGTAATGGTGTGTGCTGCCTTAAGATCCCTCCTGTTGTTCTTCCCAAGCTTGAGTGTCCGTGTGCAGGGATGGTTGTTGAGACATGCGAATGCAGGCTGTGCTTAGCATGAGGCAATTGTTCACCCTTGGTTTTAAACGACGTTGTAAGATAACTATGCAAATGTATTTTATTAAAGGGACACATAAAAGGATCTAGTTTGTCTGTTGTGGTTTTTTTGTCCATCTGGGGAGGATTTTTTTTCCCAGCTGAATAGCTCGGTACAAGCATTGTCTTGCCTGGCTCTGTGATGGAGAGACTTGGTCTTGCTTTTTACCTCTTGGAAATTGAATCATGAATTTCCTCTATTGTAGCAGAGAGAGTATCCTGCATTTACTGATTAGGGGAGATTGGACAAAAGTTTCTATTATTTTTCCTAGGGCCTGATGGAAACCACCTTTTCCATGGCCACAGGTTTCTTGGATTAGTTCCTTTTGTGGGTTTCAATAGCACAGAGGCTGCTCCAGGCAGTGACAGGAGTGTGCCAGCAGAGCTTGTAAGTAGCTATGGGTGGTGTCCCATGATGCCACCAGCTGCTCCCTGGCTGTACTGAAGGGACTGTTCTAATGCCAGCCCATGGTCCTGAAGGTGAGATGTGGCCTTCCTATGGCAGCTTGGGAAAATAAGAGACAGGGAAAAAAACCCCAAGCCTTACTTGCTTTTCCCAGCCATATCTACTGGCTTGGGATTCAAACAAACAAAAAACCAAACACAACCAACTAACCCCCTTAAAAAAAACCAAACCCAAAACCCTAAACAAACCAATATATTTCCTTAAAAATGCAGTTTATATGGAATCACACAATCATTAGTGTTGGAAAAGACCTCTAAGATCGTCAAGTCCAACCAAGAACCCAACACTGCCAATCCCACCACTAAACCATCTCCTCAAGTGCCATGTCCACACATTCTTTGAACACTTACAGGGATGGAGACTCCACCACTTCCCTGGGCAACTCATTCCAGTCTTTGACAACACTTTCCGTGAAGAAATTTTTCCTAATATCCAATCTAAACTCCTCTCTACCCCTAAATAGTCTTCACTGGTGACCAAAAGCAGTTAATGCCTCTGGTCTAGATAGGTCCTTCTGGGCAAGTGCCTGAACTCCTGTTGGAGGGTTAAGCTGTCATTTCTAATGTGTTTTTTCCTTGTTCATTGAGAGGGGAAGTTTGTTGGGGAATGGGAGAAAGCATTCAGTGCCCAAGCAGCTCTGGGCATCTAGGAAAGCCTCTTATTCATCTGCTTTTTACTTCAGTTCTCTGGAATTGGCTTTTAAGTGAAGAATTTTAATTCATTAATTTTTTTAACCAAGAAAAAAATGACATGGTGATAGGTCTCATTCATCTTTTTCTTTCTTTGGGGGATTTCTTTTCTTCAGAAAGTGTCACTCTTCCCCTTGAACGTGCTCAAATCCAAAATATGTCAGTAATTGGAAAGGTTTTCACCCCCAGCCCCCATGTTTTTCAGGCATGTGAGTCTCCTCCAGAGCAGAACATCTTTGGACTGTGGAATGTGGTGGTGTTTCAGGCAGCGGCAGTTATCCTAGTAGGAAAAAATATTCCTTGTCCAGGTATATTTGGAAGGGAAAGTATAATTTTAAACACAACTGTAGAGACTGGGACTTCCTGTTTATACACTCTCCAGCTTGTTTTGCCCTGCCCTGGTGAGGCAGGTGCTTCCTCCCCTTGGAGAGCAGGATTTAGCACAGAAGGCACCACAGGTGGTGTAGGCATATCTTTGTTGGTATGTCCCAAGTTTCCAAGGTACCAGACACTGACTGCTCACTCCAGTCAATGTTCTGGAGAAGGGAGCTGGGCAGGTCATGCTCCAGGCAGTCGAAAGCTTAGCACTACCTGCTCTTGGTGGGAGAGGCAGGCTGGCTTCCCCTCCAAAGATCAGGAAACCTTCTCAATAAGCAGAGGAAGTGAGTAGCTGCAATCCCCTCTGCAGATGCTCCCAGAAATCTCACTGCTTTTCATGAGTTGCATCTGGAGCTTCAGATGCCAAACCAAACCAACAGCTTTCTACTGCCAAACAAGACAGTTTTATTGCTTCTCTGCACATTCCTGGCTGCTAAACTAGAAGAGAAATACTGTTTTCTTTCCCCGCCCCCCTTGGGATTTGTTTGCTGCCAGGGTGTCAGCTGGGAGTCAGACAAGTGCCAGAATTGATGCAAGGGAAGGAGGGAACAGAAATGTGGGAGGAGAAGGTGTAGAGATGTAGGTCCACCCTTTCTGTACCGGTGAGCCCATGGGTTGCTATGGACGCTTTGGGAAAACATTGGCAAATGCACCAGGTAGGCTGGTTTGTTCTCTGGTCTCATTCCTTTCTTCCCTTCAGACCCAAATGCCTGAATTCACCCTCTAAAATCAGATGTGGGGATCACGTACTGTGTTTTTATGCCGATATCATCAGACGTATCAAAATTTGGAGTGTTTTCACTAGTAAACACTAGTGTTTAAATAAAATCAAATAAAATATTAAACACAAAACAGCACTTGTCCCTTCATGCCAGAAGCTGACAGGCCAAATACAAGGTTAGCGCAGGAGTCAGTTAATGTAACTGCATTTTTGCATCTGATAATGAGCTTATGAACCAAATCTATTTTAATGCAGAAAAAGGCACGTTTTTCTTCCAGTGTTTGCTTCTGCTTTCAGTGGGCAGCATGGGACAGACCCAAATCCCAGCGTGTGGATTGTTCCAACAGCTGGAATACAAGCAGACAGGAGCTTCAGTCCATCCCTGCTGATGTGACCACGTGGTCAAAGCTGAGACTTCCAAATCTGGATAAATAAAGCCTGGTTACTGTGCAAACTCCTGATTATCTTAAAATGTCATGTCTTAGGAAACTGGTGAGCTTAAACTCAGTGCTGTACAGACTGAAGAGTGACAGAAGTAGCACACATTGGCCATAGACCGTCTCGATGGACTGAGATACCAAACTTCACGAGAATGACTTTAGTCTATAACTTTACTTCTTTTTCTCATCTAATTTTGGCCTGATTGTAACTCTGGGGATAACTAAGGCCAGAAGCAGCACTCTGCACAATCAAAAGAGCTGCAATCCCAGATCTCTTTGTAAAAAGTGGTGGTTTTGCAAATCTTGTCAGAAGGCTTAAGATCTGTGATCCTCCTTAGGGTGCAAAACAGAACTGAAAAGTCCTGATTTTCAATCTGGTTGTTGCCTTTGCTGTTTCACTTCTTTGTGTTGTTCAAAGGGTTTCCCTGTTAGAATACTTGGCATGGTGTCATAAGTTCACTTGATAAGTTTCTCTTTTGCTGACAGTTGCTGCTCCTTCAGAGCAGCTTGATGCCTGTGAGGTTCCCGCTAGGTCACTGTCTCATCAAGTTTAGCCAGACGTTTAGTGTTTCTTAGTGTTTTTCCCCTCAAATTTATTACTAACTCCATTATTTACAGCAGCCCTCCCATAAACAGATCTATACACTGGTAGTGAATAAAGCCACATCCTTGTGTCCCAGGTGTGTCAGGGTGATGGGGAGGCACAGCCCTTTCTGTGTAGGTCACCCTGCCTTTCACACCACCTGTCAATTTTCATGAAGTGTTGTTCCTCTAGAAATGCCGGATTTAAATGAGTTCCTGCGATGTCCTTTCTGCTATCCTGGTATTACAATGCGATGCCATCACACCCAGCAATAGAAGGATGTTCTCAAACTCTCTGTAATTGTTCCTTTTTTTCTCCTTTTCCCCCACCCTGCTGCTTCGCAGTCCTCTGCTGGCATGTGATGGCTGACAGACAGATCCAGATTGATTTTCTGTTCTCTCCTTTACCCAGCTAAACCACTTTGTTTTTACCAATTTTTGGTTTGGTTACTAAAGTTTGAACACTGTTGTCTTGTTTACTAACATACAGTAGAGAAAGAGCTGTGTGAAGCTGTAGGGCCTGCATGTTCTTACAGAAAGTTGGGGTTTGTGTCACTGACTGCCAGTGTGTTCCTGTGCATGATTTTGATTATTTGTAATTGATACATAAAAATAATTCAACATATTTCAGGCTCATTTTAGAAAAAAAAGTTATGCAACTGTGAAGTTACACAGATATAACATTATGTGTTATAACTTTAAAAATTTGTAGTGGTGGTTTATCATAAATTATTAACTAAGGCAGAGGACTTGAGAAATGGGGTGGGGATTAAAGGTGTGATGTCCTAAGTCAGGACCAGACACATTTTTCATTACTTCATCTCACAAAAGAGAACTTAGAATCATAGGACCATTAAGGTTGGAAAAGATCTTTAAGATCAAGTCCAAAAAGACATTGCATGAGGTAAGAGGAAAGTTTCAAATCAGTGTGGCAGAAGAGGTGAGAAAAGTCATGAGACCAATGGAGTGGCAGGAAGTCAGGAATTCTCATTCTGCATCACAGTACAAAAACAAGGGGCATTTGAAGAAATAAAAAGTTGACTGAAAAATGACACAAAGGAGGGAGGGGGTCAATCACTACATCACTCGATTTTGAAACCCGCTGCTGCTGTTTGTGTGGTCTGAGGCACAGGCTGGTGTGTGCTGGTGCAATTCTTTTAATTCATCACATCTGGTGCCTTGAGTGGGATCTAAACTTCTGTCTTACTTCTTATAGGGTGTGCTGATCTCCAGAGCCTTGACACCATGCAGCCAATGGAAAGGAAGAGGCAGGGCTACATTCACGAGCTCATTCAGACGGAGGAAAGGTACATGGACGATCTGCAGCTCGTCGTAGAGGTGAGATGTCTTGGATGTGAAAATGCATTTAGAAAAAGAGCACCTCTGTCCTGCTGAACAATAACAGTAATGGGATTCTTACAAATTGTGAGATGCTGGAAGAGGAAAGGTGTGTAGGCACCTTTCCAGTGAATGTTACATGGTTGCCCAGCAGGCAAAACAACATTGTGAAACCCCTTGGGTTACGAGGACCTTCCTATTTTCCAAATCCTGTTCTTTGGTGTTTGGGTTCAGTGGAAAGATGATGGGCTGGGCCAGGCGTCGAGCAGAGCTGCACAGGCTCATGACAGAAGCTGTAGAAGCACCATATAAGTTTATCATGTGTCTTCTCCCCAGTTTTATTTCTGGAAGCAAGACCAACACACTAGGCCAGGCAGGGACTGGGCAGCCTAGTGTGGAGTTGGGCGTCCAATTTGACCTCTCTGCCTAAAACAACTGTGGCAAAGTGTGACAGATGTTAAATACACCAAGTTACACAGGTGCTCTGCTCTCCAGAGGTAATGTGCTGTGGTTCTGCACACAGGGTGACCCTTCATCCTCTGGGCAGGGGGAAAAGCACGATGTGCAAGTGCGATTTGTGTAGTGATTGACTCTGAAATCATGGGAATGCTCTTCTGCTGAGCAGTCAGCCTGCAGGTCCCAGTGCTTGTTCCTGCTTTGCAAATTATGATGCTGGTATCAGAATGGGGTCACACGCTATGGGGAAATAGTGACAGCTGTCACAAGTGCTGCTAAGGAATTGCTTTTAACTGTTGAGAAATTAGACACTGAGCATTCAACAAAAGCAGCCACTGCTAGGCTAAACAAGAGGCTGAGCTGCTTTTGTCTCTGAAGAATGACTCAATTTTCTCATTTTTTGGCTCCAGGTTTTCCAAAAACCAATGGCTGATTCGGGCTCTCTCACAGAAGGAGAAATGGGGCTGATCTTTGTTAACTGGAAGGAACTCATCATGTCAAATACAAAGTTACTGAAGTGAGTACTTACCTGCAGTCTTACGTTTTCCTCTTTTTTATTTTCTTGTTCCTTTTTCCAGGAAGTTTCCTGGTTTTACAATAAGTATTCTGTCCTTGCTGATTATTTCCTGTGCATGTATGCATTCACAACAGACTGCTTCAAAAGGAGTTGTAATAAGAGTAAACAGCAAGAACAGATGCACATTTGCTGTAATACCTTAGAAGCAGAGCCTACACAAAAGTATGTGCATGGGAAGCATTCTTTCCAGTTCTCTGCACATCAACCTTCTATTATCTAAAAATAAACTCTAGAGAGACAATGTGACTAATAATTCACTGAATGGGATGCTGGTTGAATGTAGAGAGTGATGCTGATTGTCCCAGAAACCTCACAGGAGAGTCCCAGTCCCTCAGACACCACCAGGCAGATCATTCAGCTCAGCATGTTGTGCTGATGACTTCCTGGGGATTCAGGCTGGATCCCAGCGCTGCCTGGAAGTGCCTTTGCTGTGTATGGGAATTCACCTCCCGGGCTTTGAGTCCTTTCAGAGGTGGGGGTTGTAAGGGCTGTGATTTAGGCCTCACAGACTTGGCAGCAAAGTTGGATGGTGATTTCTCTCCTCCTCAGAGCCTTGCGGGTGCGTAAGAAAACGGGAGGAGAGAAGATGCCGGTGCAGATGATCGGGGACATCCTGGCGGCAGAGCTGTCCCACATGCAGGCCTACATCCGGTTCTGCAGCTGCCAGCTCAACGGAGCGGCGCTGCTGCAGCAGAAAACTGATGAAGATGCTGATTTCAAAGACTACTTAAAGGTATCTGACTCAGTAGCTTTTGTGCCTTCTCCTTTTCTCAAGGGAGGAGCCCGTCTGACCAGCATGGACCAGATCAAAATAACCCAGAAGAGTAAAAATCCTGCGAAAACAGCTGAGACCCTTCCAAGGTGTATTTGTATGGTGACCTTGGTTAACACTGTCTGTGCTCTTTATTTATATCCCTGTCCTTCTCTCTAGCTAATTTACTGAGGCCATGAAAGGAGAATTCCCAGAGTTGCTGACATCAGGCATTTGTTTCTTTCATTGCTTTGTTCTTTTTCAACCTGAGTGGAGCCTGTAATGTCAAAATAAAAGCTGGAACAGTTTTGAATGTAAGGATTCTGCATGAACAATGACCCTATGATTTATGCTGGTAAAGCGTCTGGTACAATGACAGCGCTGGCTTTCCTGTTTGTTCTGGAAACAAGTATTGTTTGCTTACTGGAAAAATCTAAGATCTCTTGGAATACCTGGAAAAATGAATCTGATCAGAGAGTTTTCAGTATTCAGTGCCAGTGAGGCAACTGTTTCCTGATGAGTAATGCAATGTTAAATCTCTACTGCACCACAGAAACTTGCGTTGGACCCTCGCTGCAAAGGAATGCCCCTCTCCAGTTTCCTCCTGAAACCAATGCAAAGGATTACACGCTACCCTCTGCTCATAAAGAGTGTGAGTACCCCAAGTGAGGTTTCATAGGTGAATGCCTTGAGTCTGATCTCAACAGCAAAAGCAAAGATAAAACCTTGACCATTTATGGGGATTTCTCTGAGCAGTACCAGTGCTTAACACTGATTTTATCTTTTCTCCCCTCTGTGATGCACACCAGATTCTAGAGAACACTCCAGAAAGCCACCCGGATCACAGCACCCTGAGGCTGGCCCTGGAGCGCGCGGAGGAGCTGTGCTCCCAGGTGAACGAAGGGGTGCGGGAGAAGGAGAACTCGGACAGGCTGGAATGGATACAGTCCCACGTCCAGTGCGAAGGCCTTGCTGAGGTAGCTGCATTGACACCCTGCATGGAAGAGTCTTCTCAGAGTAATTTCAGAAAGGCTGGAGGGGGAAAGGGAGTCCCTGCTCACATCCCTTATTGGAGTGTGATCCACCACTGAGCTCTTAGCAGAGAAGCTTTTATTGAATTCTACTTAGAGCCATAATGTGATGAACCCTCATTTTTGCATGATTTTGGTGGTGGAGAAATCTTGATTTATAAGCTTAAAAACTGATACCATTTAAATTGTTAAACAGACAGAAATAACTCTTCCCTATGAAGTTCTGTTCCTGTTGCCGCTGGGCTAAGTCAGGTGTTACTATGTGGGATTTCACTTAGTCTGTGCTTCCCAAGGTTTTCCTTCATGCAGGAAGGGCACAGAAGCCCTCAGTACCAGATCCTCAAAGATATGTGGAGTTCAGGCTCCTGTACCTTTCAGGACAGCCTTCAAAATGAGGTGTGACAGTTCTCCACTGGCTGCCTAAGGAACCAAGGCTTGACAGGCCCAGAAGGTCTGTCCTGGTTCCATCACCTCTTCATGCACCTGTAAGAGGTGGCCTGACTGCAGACTGTGCAGCTCTTTCTAAACACAGCTTCTGGACAACAGAGGAGTGGCTGTGCAGTAAATGCCCTCATCCAGTCAGAACTCCGTGTGTGTTTTGGTAAAAGCTTAAATCTACTCTGAGTTGGGAGTTGTGCTGTTACCATGGCTGATCACGGAGTAGTTTCCTTTCTCTTAATTTGCAACTAAATTTGTTAAACAAAGCAGAAGGGCGTTTTGAGCAACTTGAACAATCTCCACGGTGAAGAGGAGCAGGAGCTGATCTCTGCATGAAGTTGCTGGTGCTAATGAGTTTTGTCTCTCCTAGCAACCTGTGTTCAACTCCCTCACAAACTGCCTGGGACCACGGAAGCTCCTGCACAGTGGGAAGCTGTACAAGGCCAAGAGCAGTAAGGAGCTGTACGGATTCCTTTTCAATGACTTCCTCCTGCTCACCTACATGGTTAAACAGTTTGTGTCTTCTGGCTCCGATAAACTGTTCAGCCCCAAATCCAACTCCCAGTTCAAAATGTACAAAATGGTGAGTGAACCAAGGTGTTTCATGGTCATGTTAGTAGCAGTGGATCCTGGCTTCTGATGAGGAATGCTGCTGTTCTGCTGGGATTAGCTGCCTGGCCCCTTTTGCTGTCATACAGGCATGTCCTGGCAGACAACTTGCACAACTACCGTTGGCTTGGATCCTGGAAAAGGACAGGCTTTTGTGTCTTGGTTTAACAAACACTTCAATCCACTTTGGGGAGGAAAGAGCAGCTCAGTGGGATGTTCAGAAGCAGGAGCCTTGACTTGAGTTTGCACAAGTTGCATCCACAAGAAATTTCCTGTCCTTCTTCAGAAAACAGTAAAGGGTGCAAAATTTTAGTCACTCTGTCCACACAGTGCATGTTCTCAAGATTCTGAAGTTGGGGAGATAAGTTTAAGTATCGGGGTTGCTTTCCCATAGGAAGCCTGAGAGATTCCAGGGACTTCCAAGCTTCACACTGCAGCTCTGCTTACACAGACATGCCCCTTTCACAAAGCTCTCCATCTAGGAAGACAAGAATGTATTGCCAGAGTAGTTTTTCTCTCAGCCCTTTCTCACATCCTTTACACAATGATCTCATTGTTTGTCCTATGTCCTATGACTTTAGTTTTCCCTACAGTAAAACAATGTATTTAAACATCCTTGTAAACTTTCAGCTCATTGTCCCAGGGTGATGCTGCGACAGTGACATTTGCTCTTCTTTCAGCCGGTTTTCCTTAACGAAGTCCTTGTGAAACTGCCCACAGACCCTTCAAGCGATGAGCCCGTTTTCCACATATCACACATCGACAGAGTTTACACACTTAAAACTGACAACATCAACGAGCGGTGAGTAGTGACAGTGCAGATCTGAGCCTAAACTTGCAGATCGAGGCTGCAGGCCGTCTCAAGTGAGCAGACATGGGGGGCTCTCAGCTCAAGAATAGGGTTTAGTCCTTTGGTCAGGAAATAAACCCACTTGACTCTCATTTGAATGACAGGTTTTCTCTGATTTTGTCCTGCTTGTGCAGCAGCTCTTGCAGTGGAATCCAGCCACATCTGCTGCTCCTTGACATTATTGTTGTATACAAGAATAGTTTAGGGCTGCAAAGTCCAGCATCCCATAGGATTCTTCCCCAGTCCTAGTAAGTTTTTAATGTGACCCAGCAGTCTTTAATAGAACAGCAGCTCCACTTTGTGTTTATTTAGTCTGATTTGGAATGCGGCATCAAGATTAAATCCAAAACCTCCATCACTTTAGTCCATGACCTAACTTGATCTGTGATGCCTCTGAAACCCGGGGGGGATGGAATGACCAAAGAGATTGGGGCAGAGTCACTGATGCTGAAGACTTCCCTGCCTGTGGGATGACCCTGACTGTAGGGATTGCTCTTTGCAGTACTGCCTGGGTCCAGAAAATCAAAGCGGCGTCAGAGCAGTACATCGAAACAGAGAAGAAGAAACGTGAAAAGGCTTATCAAGGTACCTACAGAGTTCTGTATTTCCCTCTCATCCACCTGGAGGATGCCACAGTGTCTGTGCAGGATCTCCCTCTTCAGATCTATTGCCAGTTTTTACAGTTCCAACCAATCCATTTATTTCTGACCTCTCTGTTCCCAGCTCGCTCGCAGAAAACCTCAGGAATAGGACGTTTGATGGTGCACGTGATTGAAGCAACAGAACTAAAAGCCTGTAAGCCCAATGGTAAGTGAGGGAAACAGTCTCAGATCACTTTTATTCCTGTAACATTTGGAAAAGCTTGCTGAGAGGAGTTTGGTGATTTGGGAAACACTGTGGTTCAGCTACAGTTTCTGTATGAATTAGCCATTCTTTAGCTTCAGAGGAACAAGTGAGGAACCAGCTCTGTGCTGCTGTGGGATATAGGGATTGCCTGATCCACATCTGGGCAGCAGCATCAATGTGTGTCCAGGAAGGCTCCAGATGGAGGGGAGGTTTCTGCACTGCAGGGGATTTTCACTCCCTGTTCTGTGTTTAGGGAAGAGCAACCCGTACTGTGAGATCAGCATGGGCTCGCAGAGCTACACTACCAGAACCATGCAGGACACCCTGAACCCCAAGTGGAACTTCAACTGCCAGTTCTTCATCAAGGACCTGTATCAGGATGTCCTGTGTATCACCATGTTTGACAGGGATCAGTTCTCACCCGATGGTAAGTGTGGACATTTAGGAAAAGCAGCAGTTCTGAGAGCCTGTTGGTCTGACTGCTGCCTGGGAAGTGTTGTGTGAAAGCAGTGCCTCAGGACACAGGAGGTTCAGTAGCCTTCCAGAGCCAGCAGCTCCAGGCAGTCAGATTTGATTCCACTCTGGCTTTTATGTCAGTCACGGTATTTATTTTTTTTTTTGGTCAGACTGGGCAGACAGAGAATTTGAAAGCAGAAATTTTACTCTCTCACTGTAGGTGCCCAAAAATAAGGTGCCAGGTTGTATCTGCACAGCAACAGCTTGATAAGCTTTCTTGTTTTGCTTGGAAACAACACGGTTTTGGCTGTCAGGTACTCCCTAAAAGCTTAAATGCTCTTTCAGGGCTGACATGTGGTTGATTATTGCAGATTTGCTAGGAACTGCCTATAGTGTGTAACTGTAGCTCAGTCTTTTCTCTGTGAGGTAACATGACTTTGGCTGCTTCTCCCAGCCGGACAGCAGAGTCTGTTGGATTTTCAGTCCACGGTGAGCCTTTTAATGCACAGACACACACAAAGATGTTATATAAGAAATGGCCACAAAGAAGGTATATGATTTCTGAATAGAACTGTAAACCTACTAGTGGTAGTAATTGTTCAAGGTCATTGTTCTTGAGAGAAGAATGATATATAAGCTTAATAAAAGTTGGCTGAGCCAAAACAGTTGATTTTTTTTTTTATTGTCCTTGTGGCATCTCAGCTGATTTGTAAACGGGTTCTATCACCTAACTCTGACCTGCCAGCTCTAAAACTGGAGAACATTTGAAATTGTGTTTCTGAAAGGGTATTTTCTAAGAGTGTTTTTAAAGCCCTAAGTTCAAATATGACAATAAAGGCATGTTGTCCATCCTAAATCCATAGCATTTTGTCTTCTAAAAAGACCCTTTTTTGTCACTGCTGGCTGGTTTACACGGGGCTGAGGGCCAGTCAAACAGGAAACCTGGGAGCAGTGCTCTGGAACTGAACACCTACTGTGCAGCATTGCTGCTTAACCTGACTCAGGTTTGCTAAGCTGTCCTTGCCTAATGAAATGTCTTACTCACTTGCCCAACAGATTTTTTGGGTCGCACCGAAGTTCCAGTAGCAAAAATCCGAACAGAACAAGAGAGCAAAGGCCCCATGACTAAACACTTACTGCTGCATGAAGTTCCAACTGGAGAAGTCTGGGTGCGCTTTGACCTGCAGCTCTTTGATCAGAAAGCACTCTTCTAAGAACACCTTTTTTTAATTTATGAAGGACAACTGAAGCTGACAGACTGAATATCTTTTGGTAAAAGATTCCTTGCCCCACGCTGGTTATTAAGCAAGAGTTCCTGCTGCCTCCGTGTTTCCTCTTAGTTCCTCCTTGTGCTTAGTTCCTTGCAGTGTTCCCAGTTGTTGTTGATCTATGCAAACACAAATGTTACTGTATATACAGCACTATAGCTCAGTGCCTTTTTATTATGTTGGAATATCTTGGGTTTGGATGCCAATGTTTCCATTTTCAGGGCCATAAAAAGTATTAAGTAGAAATGTGGCACCAAGCTGTTTGTATATTTTACCACTTGGTCTGACAGACAGACTGAGGAATGGTTTAAGCTCAACACTGGAATCATTCCATTTGAAATCCTAAAAGTGATATCCACTGGAATCTTCCCGTCTCAGGATGATGGTTTTAAAGGTAAAATGCTGAAGAAGCCTTAGTACTGGAGAAGTCTCCAATATATTGTATATTCCTTAAGAATCAAGTGTAGTTCTTTACTTGACTTAGTTCTGCACTGGAATCAGTAACTGCTACTTGATTTTAATTTCTGCTTCAGTTTGATTCATCATTCTCTGCTAAGACAATGTTGTTGTGAAGAATAACTAGAAAAAATATTTTAAATACTGTGACCCACAATAATGTGGCAAAATACTCTTCAGCTTTTGGGGTTTTTTTCCTAAATATAAGTTATTTGTGTACATTTCCTTGGTCTTGCAGACCTCCATGTGAATCTTGAAGCTTTGACATTGCCAACATGTATATAGAGAGTAAAATATAAGTTTATTAATGTAATTTGTCTACAGATGTTTATTGATTTTTAAAAAGTATATTTTATTGTACAGGGGAATGTGAAATAATGAGAAAAACTTACAGGATTCGTTCAAGAAACATTTATTACAAGTTTAAAAGGTTTGCTTGGGGGGAACTACACCCCAACACAAACCTGTAAAAAGAGCTGGTTGAAAGCAAAAGCTTTCTCTTGGCACCAAATCAGGGATGGTTAAAAAAAAAAAGTTTGTTTATAGAATATTTGATACATTGTAACCATTTTACTGCCTCCTTAAACTGCCTTGTTGCGGAAGCACAGCGTGCAGTTCTGAGCAGCCCTTTCCACGGGTGCAGCAATTCCTCCTGAAGTCTGGCAGTTTCCCATGCAGTCACCATCTGTGCACCCTCCTTACTGAGTCAACCTCTGTTACTTTTAACAGTTTTCTGTGGTTCAGTATTTCTAATCCTAAATAAAACTCAACCTTGGCAACTCTTGAGAGATTGTGTCTGTACAGTGAGAGTTTGGAGAATAGAGGAAATTCTGTTTCCAGGCTTTGAGACCAGAGTTGCTGTGCAGCCAGACCAGGGGGGAGATGGGACCACACTGGAATGGGAGAGAGACTGGTTTGTGGGGCACTGGCTCAGCTGCTGCTCAGCACAGACTCTCTGAAAAGCACTTCCCATTTCCCCTCCCCTACTTATTTCCTGCTTTCTCAGAACACCTAATATGTATGTTAAAAGTTTGATTTACTGCTTGTACACTGTGTTCAGGAGAGAACACCAGCACTGTTTTTGTTGAGCTGAGCCTAAGTTAAATCTCCTAAAACAGCAGATTTTGGCTTGTAGAGCATGAACTGGAGCTGGCAACAACAGGAGCAGCATCCCAGACATTTCTTTGGCTGCTGAGTAACAACATTTCAGAACCACGTTCAAGACAGTAAGTTTATTGCAGCTTGCCAGAAGACCTGGCCTGTTATCACTTGCTTTGGCAGGGGATGTAACCTAAAGGGTACCTTCTGATGGCTGTGCTTGCTGCTCTGGTCAGCTGGGGGACAGGTGACATCATTGGCTCTCGCTGTCATTGTGGTGATTGATGACTTTCATTCTTTAAACAGAAGTAAAAACTATTGCCATGCTCCTGTAAAGATCAGCTGAGCTGCCAGAGTAGTTCCTTCTACAGAGCACACACACAGCTTGCCTGGGAACTCTCCAACCCTCCTTAGACAGAACACACTCCCTGTGCTGCCGCAGTGGATTTAAAATGAGGAAAACAAACCTCCCCCCTGCCATTGCCTACTGTGCCTCCAAATCTGGGCTTAGTATGGATCCAAACCACATTCCTGCTGAAAACCATGTTCAAATACTCTTGGCCTTAAATGCACTAGGAGCTGGGACCCATATTTGTTCAGGTAATAAAACTAGAATGTGTTTCCCTACAGCAGCACATCAGTAACATGCTCTGCCTCCTAACTATGAACTGCCTGCTGGTCAAAGGGGAACTCCAAACCTCACACCTTCCAGCAGTCTGTGCACGTCTTCTGGGAGAATGGATCATACTCTGATGGGTCAAAATAGTCCAAAAACACGTAGCCCTGTGGGAGAAGCAGGTACTGGGTCAGGTCTCAGAAGCCTTAGGTGATACAATGGTGAGAGCAGCCAGCCTGGGTGGGACACAGCCTGTGACAGACATGGTGGAGAAAAGGACTCCCAAATTTTTATACACTGCACCTCAGAAATAAGGTGACTGAAGTGTAACAGGAAAATTCCTCTATCCATTTTAATTTATCATAGGCATAAATACATAATACATGATTTCATGGAGCATCCAGAAATAATTTCAGGCTAAGATGCTAACCTTAACTAGGGCAGTCAAGACAGTGGAAATTTCGGTCAAGGGAAAATGTTTTGACAGAGAAGGAAACAGCTATTGAAAAGAAAAAAAGAAAGGAGTGGGTAAGCCCTCAGCAGGCACAGCCCTAGGCAGGTCACTGGTCTGGGTTCATGAGCTGGCTTTTCCATCTAGACATAAGAGTAAAGACCTGAGCCACACCTCATAGTCCAGGTCACAGCTCCCTCTCATCAAAAACTGCCTGCAACAATCAACATGTTCTGCAGTTCAAGTTCCCTATAACAAGCACATAAAATAGTCCTCCCTAATATTCTTTCTTACAAAACCTTGGAAATGAACTTTTTAATCTTTCTTGTGTGGGTTATTCTCCATGGATCCCAGGAAGGAAGGGAGCATTCAGCCCACGGCCTCCTAGATCTCGGCCCTACACAGTGCTTCATGGCAATCTGTGGATGTGATTTCAAGACTTGGAAAAAACCATACTTTAACCTGAACAGCTCAGGAGCTCTGCAAGACAAGTCCAACCAAAAAAAAAGTGGGATCTACAGTAGATTTAAGAGGTCACTGTGCTGAAGCAGCTCACAGGGAAGTGAGCCAGGCCCTGAGGGCCTGTGCTGTTCTCAGACACTCGGGAAGCACCGTGGGGCTTCTCTACTGCTGAGTGTGAATGCTGCCTCTGCAGGGGCCTCTGCTCCTCAGGATCTGGCAATTCCCCACACAACAAGCAGCAGCCACGCTCATCATCTCATGTTTCTGTCCCTGGAAAGCTTCAAGCCCTAATAGAGCTCAATTTGCAGAGTTTTAGTGCCACCCCTTGGTTTATTATCACATATCACCCCTTTACAAGGTCTGCTGAGACCTCAGTGGATCACGGAGGTGCTTTGCTGCACTCCCAGGTCTGACCCCTTCACGTGGTCGATGCATTACCCCTCACACAGCCCTTGGAATAAAGCAGAGTAAAAGCTCTTCAAAATGAGTCAGGGGGGTCTCTTTCTCTGCAGCACACAATGCCTACAATAGCCTGGACTACCAGAAGCTGACTTGTGGCTAACACAGCAGCAACCCAGGCAGGGGAATCCCCTCTCCTTGCAGGCTGCACTGTCACACTGCCATCTTCACTCTGACCAACCATCTCGTTAGGCACCTGCAGTCCATGGCCACAGGACTGGAGGGGAGGAGGAGTGAGAAAGGCAGTGAAAAGGAGGCAGATTTGAGGCAAAAAAACCCACATATGAGCAGGTCCTTGGAAGAACAGGGAGTCAAGGAAGGGAGGTAAAGGAGGAGAGGTCAGATGGTGTGAAAAAGGCAGATGAGTGAGCTGACAAAGACTGAGATGGAGAGATTTGGAAAAAGAGTGAGGAGAGAAGGAGAATGGAGGAAAGGGGAAAAAGACAGCTTTGGAAAGCAAAGGGCAGTGAAGAACCTGGAGGAATTATCAGAAGCAACAAGAAGATGGAGACACAGCAGTGGGGAGCGTGACAGAAGAAAGAGGGGCAAAATGGATTTATGGATGGAGTAAAGGAGTTGACTGGAGAGAGAAAGAGAGCAAGAAGAGAGACTGGAGGAAGAATAATAGACATGGAAAGAAAGAAGGAATGGACCAATCACAGGCATGGGAAGGTCAGGAGATCTGGGAAACAGGAGGAGAAGCCTAATAACAGGGAAGAGAGCAAATGGACAAAAAGAAGGGAGTGAGGGGGAAATACATAGCCAGAAGTCAGTATATTAACCAATCTACAGAAATGTTTCAAGTTCTGCAAAACGTATCATGTGCTGCCACGGTCAATGCAAACTTATGCAAGTGAGTTGTCCTGTAACTCTGAAGGGCTTCAATCTGCTCTGCAGACATGCTGATGATAGAGCAGACACCACAGAGCAAGGGGAAAAGGTGGAGGCTGATCGCTGGTGCTGGTGTTTCCCTTCCAGGAGGACACATCCCAGCACATCAGCCAGTGCTTTTGGAGGACACCCAGCAAATTCCTGACCTCACACAGAAGCTTGGAAGTGGACTGATGCAGACCCAGATATGTACAGTACACCCAACATATCCTAAATCCTAGGACATCAGCAGTAAGACTGGTTCAGGTCTTTGTTGTTCCATGCAGTTTAAATGCATGGGTCTGTCACATCAGGCCTTTGAAAAAGAAATCATTTGCTCTCGTTAAAACAACGCAGCTCCCATGACATTTTCATTTCTGGCTGAGAAGGTTGTTTACAGACTCACGACTCCACTGTGCAGTGGTTTCCACTGACAACAAATTCCTGCTCTCAATAAAATATTATCATTTTTATGTAACTGCTCTTACTGCTCTACATTTCCATTCCTGAGATGCAGAAAATTGAGTTGTGGGATTTGATACTCAACAGTGTTGTGAAATTCAGAGCAAAATGAAGAAAACCAACAAGTATTTCCTACAGTGACTGCACTTTTTCTGAGTACTGAAACCCATGGAACTACAAAAAGTTGGGTCTATTGCCTGTATACAGACTTCAAGAAAATTGTTTGTATCTCCCTGTTCCCACATTTTTTTCTTTTATGATGCTTGATCAGTAGCATCCAAGGCCACAAAATCATTTCATTCGTGCTCTGCCAACATACTGCAGTAGTGATGTAGCTTAACTTCTGCGACATGAGAGTGCAGTCCACTCCCTGCTCAGTCAGCCTTTGACTTCAGCTGACAGAGCTCAGTTTTTCCCACTACATGATCCAGCTCACAGATGGAAATACACATCAATATGGTGTCTCATCATATTCATACCCAAGCAAGGCTATTGTTTGTATCTGATGGTGAACTTAAACAGCTCTAACATCATAGGTCACCATTGCAGAAGTCCTTGGGAAAGAAAGGTAAGTTACAGGTAAGGTGCATCTGAATTCCAGGCTACTCAATGGACAGCAAATAGCAGCTAAACCCCTGATCTTGTCCAAAGCCCTCCTTATGCAACCCTCTCCATGACAGAAATTTATTTCTCCTTGATACCTTCTTGTTACTGTAGTTTAAATATTGAGACAATTGTTCTTGTTTCCTTTTCTGCATTTCTTCGATTGACTGGCTGCCCATTTCGTCCTCAATTTTCTGCAGCACTGGCTCTAAAACATCCTTAAGCCATTCTTTGTACACAATCTCCTTCTTTCTCAGATTTAGGAAATCATTGTGCCTCAGGTATCTGTCCACCTCCTAAGTAAGAAATGCAAAATAAAACCATACAAATTATTGGCCAAGCACATTAAAGGTTTCACAGGTGAAGGCTGACTGGTCTCTGCTCCAAGGGCACTGTTTTCCAACCCTTCTTTGTGCTCCTCCCTCTCTCCACTTCCCACCACTCATTTCCAACCTCTCACTTGCAAGAGCTCTGGCATTCAGACCCTTAACTTTTGAAACTGTGGTGCAAGACTGGCAGAAAATTACTCACTTTTTCCCATCAGGTTATTGAGCTGAAATCACTGCAGAACAGGGGGCTGATAAGCAGCAGACTGTGCAAGACAGGCAGCAGGAGAGGGACCCTCTCCCTGCAGCACTGGCAATCTGCTAGATCAGATCAGATCAGATCAGATCAGCCCTGCTGCCCTTTGCTCACAGCCCCACTGACCAACTAACCACACCCACAGAGCAAATATCAGGTGCAAACAGGCAGGTAAGTTACCTATGATTCACATTTAGGGTTACTACTTCAGTCATATCCAGAGGAGAGACCACAAACTCATACTTCTAAATCAGTTTTTCAAGAATACAGACAATTAACATTTTCTCACAAATCACTGACCAGAAACTAGAACACATTGACATGCAGGAAAGCACACAACAAATGAGAAGAGGTACCATTTCTTACCCTCACAAAACAATTTTCTCTGTCCAAGATGCACTGAACAGAAGCAATGATGTCTCGGCTTTGGTCAGGTGTTACCTAACAGAACATTAAAAACCCACATGAAGTAAAAGCAGGACTCAGACTAGGAGTCAGATTTACTTTGAATTCAAAATAATCACTGGTGTTGTGATTAAAGGCACATTATACCATAACCCAGCTGGCAAATCCTTGTGAGACTTGCTCGGAACAGTGGGGATAAGTAGCAACAGATGAGTGTTGGAAGAACTGGAATGGGAACAGGAATGTACATGTTAAGACCATACATTTCCTTGGCTGCTCCTCACCATGACCACACACCACTTGTTCCTTGCCACTGTTGCTCACCTGTGCCAAACACATGTCTCATAAACTCAACTCCTGCACTGCAGGCAAGGAGCACAAGCAATATGGACCAAATCCATCTATCACTTGGGGATGGAATTCCTGCAGGGAAGATGAGGGGGGTACCTCCCCTGTGATCAGGCTGCACCAACTCTGTGGGTTAACCAGAGAGACCTTGTCTTCACGAGTCCATCAGCAGCTTCTACAGGCAACAAGTTGTCCAAGTTTTGGCTGGGATAATTTTCTTTCTAGTAGCTGGTACGGTGCTGTGTTTTGAATTTAGGATGAGAGTAATGTTGATGTTTTAATTGTTGCTAAGTAGTGTTTACACTAAGCCAAGGTTTTCTCAGCTTCTCTCCCTACCCCACGAGTAAGCAAGCTGGGGGGGTCACAAGGAGCTGGGAGGGGACACGGCTGGGACAGCTGACCCCAAATGACAAAGGGTTATCCCAAACCTCAACTGAGCTGGTTTTACTCAGGCCTAAGCCAGAGGCAGGGCTGAAACATTCACATTTCACCTGTCTGACCTGCTGCCTCCTCCTGTGGTTTCCACAGACGAATTCAAAGTCATCCCTGCTGTGACTTTCTTCTGCTGTTTAAAAACTGAGCTACAGCCACAGCATTTTTGCACAAGCCCACCATGCCAGTGGCAGCACAGACTCAAGGAATGCATTTGATGCACAGAATGGAAAATTAGCCTGCTACTCCTTGTGCTTAATGTTGATTCTTACTTCCAATAAACAGTGTAGTTTTCAGTCACGTCTGTCTTGACCTTGCTGACCAGCTCCACACTCCAACAGGTTTATTATCCTGAGATAAGCAGGACATCATACATCAGACCAGGCAAGGAAAGGACAAGTAATATTAAAAAAACACCAAAAACAAATGAGAAGAAGAAATCTAAATTGCTGGCACGTTTTAAGACCCTTTCATCCTACTATTTGAAGCAACTGGTATGTTGTATTACTTCTGACAAATCTACTTCACATAATCACAGATCCTTTCTAAAACCAGCACCGTAACAGCAGCAGGGAGACAGAGCCATCACTCCAGCTGAGAACCACCAGCAGAAAGTACTCAGAACACACACTGGTGAGTAGGTGAAAAGTCTTCCTTCAGGATGATCCCTGTCTGAAGACTCCTTAAGAACCAAAGGAATTAGGTCTCCTTTGACTGAAGGAATTCAGTCTATTCTACCTGGAAAAGAGCAGGCTCAGGGAGAGCCTCATCACAGTACTTACAGAGCAGCTACAAAGAGGATGGAGGTTCTCTCTGCACCAGAAGCCACAGGGAAGAGACAAGGGGTAAGAGGTACAAGTTGCATTGGCTGAAGTTTCATCTCAATATAAGAAAGAAATTTTTTAGAGTGAGATCAATCACTGACTGAACAACCTCCCCAGGGATGTGGTGGAGTCCCCATCACTGACGGTTTTCAAGATGTGATTGGACAGGGTGCTAGACAACCTCATCTGGTGTCTCTTTCCCAAAAAAGGTTGAACCAGATGATCTTTCAAGGTCCCTTCCAGCTGAGGCTGTTCCATGAGTCCATGACTAGTCACAAGCTTGTTTCAGGTTTTATGGGAAACTTTTCCACATACCAAACTGCAAATAACTCGATAAAGCTGCCTCAAAAGGATGCAACAGCTTGATAAAACCCATTGAGTTGGTTGCTTTTTACAGAGTTCTTTGTTCTTCTCCATGACAAACACATCTCAGATTTTGCAGAACTTTGTGAATAATTATTTTTCATTCCTCCCTCCATAACTTCCATTTCATTCCTCCACTCATATCTTTGCACAACAGAAGCCCTTCTGTCAGCACCTTTGCTGGTGCTGAGGAGAACCTCTGGATAAAAAGGTAAAGAAAGGGCGAGGTCTGCATAAAAAGCCAACCTGCTTTACAAAGATCAGGCCCTCATCCAGGTTCCACAATCAAGCTACAAACTGGGATGGAGCAGTAGAAAGTAACATACACTGCAATAACCATTTCTGAGTGTGCCCAGAAGGGACAGACTGAGACACAAGGCTCCTGCTGGCTCACAGATGAATTCGGGCACATACCAGGGACAGCAGTCTGGCAGAGACAGACAGACCAGAACACTGTCCAGAATTCAGTGGCATTAGGTGGCCAGTTCCAACACAGAAGCCCAATTACACCCGAATACTCTGGGATCCCAGTTATAGATACTGGTTTCCTGTGATTCTTCACAGTAGAACCTACAGCTGAAGGACTATTGGGAGTCACTCACCTGCCAAGGCCGTGGCTGATCAGGTTCTTTCACAGGTCTCAGATGTGTCATTATTTTTAGCCAGGGAGTCTCTGAGCTGTTCACACTGTGCATGGTTGGAATAATCTGGGAGAAACATTAAAACAGCCAAAACATACATAACTATTGTATAAACAGCAAAACCTCATTTCCTTACAACTCCTATCAATTGATGAAGCAAATCTCTAAAGGAATTCTAACTGCTGATGCCAGTGGCATTCTCCTGTCATAGCAAGTAAAACAGAGATGAAGCATCAGGTTTACAGTCAGGTACTGCCTCTGGTGGGACTGTCTGTCCTCATCTCCACAAACAATGGACAGTACATTTTGTTTCAAAGAACAGCGGTTCACAAATCATTCCAGAATGCCTGTCAGCTTTGAAAACATTTCAGAGTTATCAAATTCCACCTCTGGACTATTACTTATTTCCTTTGTGCCTTTTTCAGTCACATAAAAGTCACTTTCAAGTAACTGCTACACCCCCCCCAGGGATGGCTGCGTTCTAGTGGGTTTTAAAGTCAGTTCTACCAGACAAAGCTTATGCTGAAGCACCAACTCTGAGCTCCAGCCAGAAAATTCCACCCCCTCTCTTTTATGTGCCTCAGTATGTCTGAATCGATTTATAACAGAGACAGGAGAACCACAGAGGCAAAATGCCTTTTACAGGAACCTCCACTTAAACATCTCCATTTCAGATTCACTGGAGACACACTGCTTCCAGGAAACAATGGGTTCACAAAATTACTTAGGTAAAGAGTGGAACAAAAGAAAAGCTTATTTCTGCAGAGATACTGACCTCAAGTCTTCAGCCAGATCTTTCAATTACGAAAATATATTCTGTTCTTCAATTATTTTTTGCAACATCCAGTTAAAAGAATCTGCAAAGATTCTCCAAATCAGATATTCATAGAAGGTAACAATATTTTTTGCACAAGACAATATTTAAAAGTTTACTCCGTTCAACCCAGCACTTCAGTGACAATATCTGACTCCCAGCTGGCCTCTCTGGACTGCAGATTCAAATCTCTTACCATTGCTTCAAGGTGCAGTCTGCAATCTGTATCTTTATTTGTTTCATTTCACATATCCTTGCCCGGATATTCCCACTTCCTCACAGAAATGCTTTCCTGTCTTTTCTGACTGAAAGAGTCAGAAACCACAGTAAAGTGTGTGTTGGAGGGTTCTCAGGAGTCCCAGTCCCATGCCAGCTTGAAGAAGAGCAAACCTCACAGACAGGATTGCTCAGGGCCTCGCCCAGCCAAGTTCTGAAAATTCCCTTCCTCAAATTTGAAAGCTCGTGTTCTTCCCTCCAACTGCTTCTATAAAAGAAAAATCCTCATTTCTGCCATGTAAGCCAGGTAAAGCCAAATTAAGGGGAAAAAACAATGTAATGCACATGGTACCAGGGACTTTCCTTCCCTCCTGCATAACTCTGCCAGATTTCTATTCTGTCATCAAACACAAAGAAAACTAAAAATTTGCAGTGGAGTAGGTCACAACATCCCAATTCTCCACGGAATTTTTTCAGCCCCAGTAAGTCAGGCTCCAAACCCAGAAATACACACTGGCCTTGGCAGTGTGGCAGCCCAGCAGGTCCTTCCTCTATAGTGATTCCCTTCCCTCTCTGTACAGAGGAGACAAGAGATACAGAAGAAAACACGGAATTATAATTAGGACACAGGATTTGGAAAGCAGGTGTCCTGCCACTTTCCATGTGGAAATGAACATTTTTTGTCTACATGTGCCCCAATGGCCCCTGCAGAGAGCTGTGCCATGGAGACTGGTGTTCCCTGTGAGAAGCCCCCTGCTCCAAAAACAATCTCTCTTTTATCCAGACAGCCCAAGTCTACTGAGTTCCAAGAAAGCATATCCAACCTCCTGTTGTCTGAGGAGCAGGGGAAGGATTCTCACAGTTTATCCTTCATCCTGTAATAATCAATTAAAGCAAACAGATAAATGACAGTACATAAACCCTGATTAGCACTGACCCAATTTCTGATACAAAATAACAGGTAAACAGAGAGGACTGAAGCTGGGCTGAACTAGGGTGCTACAGATTTGGTATTAGACAAGTCAACAAACCTTCCTATGAGCCAGACATCCCACCCACCTGCACAGGTGCCATGGGTTCCTTGGTCACACTATCTTTGACAGATATCCTTTCCCTCCAAGTAGTTTTGTTCTTCTGGGGAAGGGATGCTGTAAATCCCTGGACAAGTTTGAGATGAAAAAAAAACATATCTTGATATTTTAAATTACAAATTACATAAAATACATATTCTAATATTTTAATTTCTAATCTTACAAAACAAGTAAAATTAAAAAAAAACCCAACCATTAGGCTCTTTTCTATCTTCAGTAACTAGTATCAAGACTCCATCCATCTCACAAAGAAAGGCTGAGCCTTTCTCTGAGCACAAAGTAAAGGAGGTGTTTGATCTCATCACAGAGAATTGGGACCCCAGGGGAGACAAAACAGAGCAAACATAGAGAACCTGCCTCTGCAGCAATCTGCCCTCAGGAACCCACAAGTGGTAAACGCTCTAACTGCAGATTTTTCCCCCCAGTCTTCATAACTCAAGCTGCCACTGAGTCCTTTCTTTTACTTCTTTTACTTATTTGTTTGGAGTCTTGCTAGGAGACACCAGCTCTCCGTGACTAACAAAGGCAGGGCCCACTGACTTGAGACAGCAGCTATTTTTCAGGTCTTAAAACTAAAGGTTTAACCACAGGCTTGGACAGAAATACAGTAAAGCATTTCCAAAATCTGAGTGGATAAAAAAAAAAAATTTGCAGTTAATGTAGCAGTTGCAGCCTGCAAATGCCAAATCCCATGAGCAGGTTGGCTGTTCTATAATATTAGGACGTTTGTTCCACTGTCCCACATCCCTGAAAGTGTTCAAGGCCAGGTTGGATGGGGCTTCGAGCAACCTGGTCTAGAGGAAGGTGTCCCTGCCCATGGCAGGAGGCTGAAACTGAAAGAACCTCAAGGTCTCTTTCCAACTCAAACTGTTCTCTGATTCTGTGAGAGAACCAGTCTCTAGTGCGAGCAGGGCAGCTCTTTGAACCCTGCAGCTTGTGAATGCGGAGCTAACAGATAACATGTGCAAGGCCGGAGCGTTCCGGCCTGGCCCCTGCACCTCGGAGGCAGCGATCGGGACCAGGCCAGTGAGCGGGGAACGCCGAACCCCCCGACCCGCACCCTGCCCGGCCCTGAGGCGGGTCCCGCAGACCGCCAGGGCAGGCGAGGCGGGCAGCAGAGCCCCGCTCCCCCCACCGCCGTTGCCGGGGTCGCCTCACCGGCCCCAGGGGCGGCCGGACGGGGCTGCGGTGGGAGTCAAACCCGCTCCGTTCGGCACAGCCCCGCTGAGGGGAAAATGGCGGTGCCCCCCTACCCTCACGGTTGTTGTAGAGCCCCTCCGTGTTCTTCCGCCGAGGAAAACAGCCTCTCTCCCATTTACCACACCTCTTCGGGACGAGGAGGTACCACCCTCGGGACAGGGATGGGAGCCCGGCCGCAGGCCGGCACCCGGACCCTGTTCCCGGGCGGAAGGGCGGAACGGGCACGGACCACGGCACGGCACGGCACGGGCACGACACGGCCGGGCCCTCCGCGCCGGCGCACAGGCGTCCCGCGCTGCCATGCAAACCCCAGGCCCGCGCGCTGCCCCCGGCAGGGCTGCCCCCAATCAGAGAGCGAGAGTGCGGCCAGTGAGCCAATCAGAAGCTAGAAACAGGCCCGCCGAGCCGAGCCGAGCCGAGCCGAGCCGAGCCGAGCAGGCGAAGTCAGGGTCACTGGTTTATCCAAAATTCACTAAATTGTATTACGAGATTTCACACATTACCGTGCAGTGCTAGCCGTGACATTAAATTTGAAACTGAAGGCAGCCAGAGATACCAGATGAGGGAAATGTGAGGTTTTTTTATCTCAGCGGCGGGTTCCTCAAAACCTTTATATTTGATTTTTTAAAAAAATTATTATTATTATTGATTTGTCAGCGCCCCAGGAAAGACAAGTTCCTCGTGCCCAGGCAGCTTGTCAGTGCCCAGCCCTGGCCCTGCACGGGACACCCCAAGAATCACACCATGTGTTTGAGAGCCTGAGAGCCCTGTCCAAATGCTTCTTGAACTTCATCTGCTCTTGAACTGTATCGGAGGGTGGGTCAATCAACCTTTTCAGGGATACCAGCAAAGTGTCCGAGCCAAACCCCTTATTTCAATTTGGAAAGAGAGACCCCCTGCTGGATCCCGCCCTCTCTTGGTATTTTATCAGTTTTGTCAAGTCTTACCCACTGCCGCAGTCTGCCAGCGCCCTTGAAGGACTCACACAGAACAGTTTAAGGAATAACACACTTTATTAACAAATACACTGATCACAGAAGATTGTGACAATCAGGGATTGATGTTGACACTGAACTGATTCCAAGAAAAAGTCTGAAGCAATACACAAAGTCTAATCATCAAGGAAAGCTTGAAATAATAGTTAGCACACTTTGAATAAAGTTCTTCCCCAAAAGGCCTCCCTAGAAGGGAGAAGCCAGGTTCAGCCCATTGACCAATCCCAGAAATTAGGATGGAGTCTTGCCTAATATCTCCCCCTTTTAACTCACTGTTACTTATTTCTTTACACTTATATGGAGCTTGAGTGACTCCAGTCACACGTACTTTTGTTCCTGATTGGTGTAAAATTCTGTCACTTTGCTCTTAAAGATATAGTTAATAAAATAGAGACCACGTGCTCAGGGAGGGGTGGTAACTTTGGGATGGAGGTGTGTGACAGTATTACAGTATTATATGAGATTATAATGAGCAAGGTTCATCTGAGGAGAGTGATTTTGCCACAGTTGCTGGTTCAGCAACAAGGTATCTTTTCCTCTCACTTGGTTGACAGCTGCTCTGCGGTTTATCAGCCCCCTGGTACCATCCAGTTCCCATTCCTGCGGGGATTACAACAGAGCCTGGCCGAGGTGTCTTCACTCCGCTCCGAGTCATTCCCCCTTAGCATCTGCAGGGTGTGTTGCCTGGGGAACTGCCGTGCAACAGATTCCGTGCTTGCCAACTGCATTCTCTCCTCGAAGAAGCAACTATATTTCACCCTAAAATTTCCTTAATGTCATAACTTCCGTTAGAATGTGACTGTAACTTTAGACTCAAGATATTTTCCCCCTATTTTCCCTCATAATCCACCCCGCGACTGGAGTCACTCAAGCTTCACAATATCCAAATGGAGTTTAAGAGTGTTTTATGCATTTGTATTGCGGGGGTTATCTAATGTTTGTGGGGGTAGCCAATAGGCTAATTGCTTCACAATAATGCAAACTTTAGCATACAATACTAAGACAAAAAGCAAAACAGTTAATGTCAATAAAACAACAACAGGGCAAAGCACCCTCTTGAGAATTCCTGTAGCAGCTGGTGATCATCCAAAGAGAGTATCCCACCACCAATGTTCTGCATCTTTCTTGACTGCTTCTGAAATATGATGTATTTTCTCCACATTATGATGGATGGGAATCAGAGTCCTTTGTCCATTTCCTTGAGCTTGCTTCAGCAATTGGTTTAGGTCTTCATGTTGTAGTAGCTTTCTGCTCAAGTTGAAATTTGCTCCAATAGGGGTAGGCAGCAGGTCTTGAATCAGCATATACTTAGACCATAACAATTGATAAGATATGACAGAAGTTAAGTAAATAAATCATCCCATAATTTCAATGGACTTACAAACACAAATATCTGAGTCATTACTTGTAGCTACAGTAACATTATCTACAAGTAAAGAATCCCAAAGAGTTCACATTTCCATTATCAATATTTACAACTGAAAACATTTTTAGGGTTTTCATTAGGATGTGTCTCAAAATGACAAACACTTTGTTCAGTTATAAGACAAACGTCTTGAGTTGTGATGGCATTGTTTTCACAAATGACTCCTTGTTGCTCTTGCACAATGACATCAATAGTTCACCATTTATTTCCATCCTCTAGGGCCCATACCCTACGCTCCAGGGATAGAGTATGATCTGTTGTGATTTAACCCTGACACAATGGTAGGGTACATAATATATACCCGAGCAATGTGTACAGTTAACACAAAAGCTGTGGCTGTGCTGTCGATGGCATCATAGGTAAAACTGACTAAATACCACCAGGACTGGAATTTTTCTTCAAACTCAATCACATCATCCCAAATTACTTCCAGAATTCCAGTGGGTAAGATACCTTCTTCACCTTCCCTTATAATTGTGGCTGTCATTGATTGCATCCACAGCTGAGCTTGGATAAAACAAAGAAACATTTGTCCACAGGTGCATCTATGATCAGTTGGTGGTTTTTTCACCCTCCTACTGAGGGTAAAAGCTATTGGTTTGTTCCCAGATCCAAAAGGAAAGATTGCAGAGGGTGATTCAATTTGTTGATCTCACTAGTTATCATGACTAGTTTGTTCATTAATCCCTCAGAGTCTATGCTATTTTGAACTCCCAGTCCTGTTCCCAAGATGCCAGGCACATCTCTTTTTGCCCACTTTTGGGGAAAGAGTGTTCATGTATGCAGCCATGCTGCCATCCTGCATAAGAGGTCCTCAGGAATGGTGAACAAACTGGTTGGATTGTAGAAACATTATTTTCCTTCAATTCAACTTGTCTGAGAGACCACGACAGGTTAAACAACATCTGATGTTGACCAATATTTTTGATCACATATGGTCCAATTTCAGAAATTTGTAGGTTGCTCAGGGCAGATGACTTGGTTGCAGGGCTAGATTTCGTGACTTTTTTTTTTAAAACTCTCCCCAGAAATCTGAATTTCCTGTTTCGCACAAAACTCTAAATGGATCTTTTACTGCATTTTGATTTAGCCAACAGTCCTGATATTTGCTTTCACAAAATAAATTTCTTCCCATTTCTAACTTACTTTTATAATATTTCTTTAGGTTTAGGTGGAGCTTCAGCGACTTTAGTCATACATTATGTTCAGTGAGGCATGGTCATATCTCAGGGGCAGCTGAATTTGGGATGGAGGTGTACGACAGTATCACATCTGAGCTAACTTTGGGATAGAGATTTGTGCCAGTGTTACATCTGAGGAGAGTGATTTTGCCAACAGCAACACATCTTCTCCTATCTCCCTCATCTGACAGATGATATGCAGCTTATCAGCTAAAAAGTACCACCAAGTTCCCTCCTCTGCAAGGATTTTAACAGAGCCTGGCCACGGTGTCTGTGCTCCACCCAATGTTTCATTCCCCCCTCAGCATCTATTGTGTGGAGGAAGTCAGGCATGCTGACTGCATTCCATCCAGGGAATTGCAACCCCATTTCCCACTATAATTTCCATACTGTTATAACTGTGTCTGTAACTTTCCAGTCCACTCCATCCTCCCTTTCACCCCTCCTCAGCATGTGTTATGTGCACGCTGATCACAAGTTTTGTCTGTTAAAATGTAACTTTCCAGTTTTCTTTAATTTTACCCCTGGTTATTTTCCCACACAGCTGTTCTTTGATTTATCAGCTAGCTATGTGGTACCATCCAGTTCCCATTCCTGCAGGGATACAACAGAGCCTGGCCAAGGTGTCTTCTCTCCGCCTCACCCTCTGTTTCATCCCTCTTTAGCATGTCCTTCAGGCTGCAAAGTGTGTTGCCTGGGGAACTATCACAGAATTGATTCCAAGCATGCAAACCACATTCCACGCTGGACATAACAACTGCATTTCAGCCTAAAATTTCCTCAATGTTATAACTTCTGTTAGAATATGAATAAAACTGTAGCGTCCAAATTTTTCCCAGTTTTCTCTAACTTTCCCTCAGTCATTTTCCCACACTGTGTTTTTGCTGACCATTTAAAAAGAAAATAATTTTTGTTTTGGGTCAAACCTGGCCAAAAAACCACCCCTAAAGCCCTTTTTCTGCTCTGATCTGCTGTTTGTAGCAAGTTTTATCTCATTTCTTAGTGTTTTCATCGTGGACTGTTTCCTCGGTAGGAAGTAAATTAAACATGAGGAAAATCAGAACTCAGGAATATTTACCCTATAAAAATATAACTGGACTTTTATGGCCTTCCTGAGAAACATGACCATTTTCCTGCTGGTCAGTTCTGCTGCCCTCTTGTTTTTGTGATTTTTATTTTGTTATATTGCTTATGTAAGGCCTAGCATTATTTCTGCTGAAATTCCTGAACTCCACATGAAGAAAAATATGGTTTCCCATATAAAGGGGAAGGGAAATGAACACTTATACATCTATCTTTTTACAGAACAGAAGGAAAATGAATCAACTGCAGGCTTTGCTGAGTGACAGTCTTGTCAGCACAAAGTGTGTGGAAAACACAGCTATCACTGGCATAAAGGAAAGACAAGTCTGTGCATCAAACTTTGGCTTTAATGTAAGAGATCAAGAGCATCCTGGGAAGAGACAGCAGAGGTAGAAACTCTGGGAATGCAGAGCACAAAGCAGTCATAAAGGCAGGGAGCACAGCACTCTACTAAACACACTTGTTCTTTCAGCCCCAGAGCCCAGTGCCGGGGTACAGCCTGGCTGACTCACAAGGTTGATTGCTAATTTCACACCTTTGATTTTTGGAAGAAAGATGCCATTTAAGCGCCATTTTCAAGGAGTCCTTTTTAAGCACTCTGAGTTCAAGGATTCTGCCAGTAAAGCAGATGGATGTAGGTCCATTCTCTGGCACTGAGACCTGCTGGTATGGAATGTGCCGTGCCCATACTATAACCCTGAAACAGTGGCTGTACAGGCTGCCCTTGGGGAGCTGTCCTGGGCCATTCTAACTTCACAGTCTGTGCTCTGGAACTGCCAAAAAGCAAAGTAATTGCCAAAAACAAAGTGCTTGCTGGCCCAGGTCACAATTCTACCTGGACTGTTCTGACCACACTCAGAACTGCTCCCTGGAACCTTAAAATTGCTAGTATAGATATAGCTTATCTGTTTTCATTATCCAGTAGCTTACAAAGAGCAGAATAACAGCACTTCTTCTCATATCCTATCATATCATATGATAAAGAAGCTAATAGGCACTCCCTGATACAGTCACAGAATTACAGAATGGTTAAGGCTAGAAGGGACCACCTGTGGGGTCACATGGGGGGAATACTGGAAAAGAATGTTCAGCAAGAAGGAGTGCATGCATTGGCTGTAAGGTGACAGACCAATTTAAGGCCACACTGACAGTCCTGAGCAGTTATGGGAAAGACCCAGAAACTCACTGTAAGGTGATAAGGCTACACCAAAAGGGACAAAGAGACTCCTGAGGGCTTTTGGAAAGACCACAACACCTAGGGAAGACTTCCCAGCAACAGACTGATAGGATCAAGGAAGGATGGAATGGTACGGAGATAGTACGGCCTTTCTTCGCCAACATCCTACCTGATGTGAACTCAGGCCTATGTCATCTGTCTATCACCCTGAAAATTAGTTTATTGACTATAGACACTCAAACTGCCTAAGGAAAAAAATACAAAAAGAGATTGGATGCAGCGGCTGAAAAAACGCACACTCAGTCAGTTGACAGGCAGCGAACACTTTATTTACAGAAGGCTTACTTTTATAGTCTTTTTCTTCTGTCCATGCACAAATATACCATATCTCATTGGTTAAGTGTTCTTGTTCACACGCCTAAGCTCCTTTTCTAATAGGTGGTCAGCATTCCTTCACGTGCTGGCAACTCTCCAAACAACACCTGTTATTTACTGCAGTTCTTCTTCCTTTCCTGCTTTCTCATCTTCAATGTTTACATTCCTTTACAACCTCGTAGCTGTAACTGCTCGAATTCAAGGCCTAAGCTGTCTACAGCTCAATCATTTCCCACAACTGGAGAGGAGCAAAAATGAGGGAGAAGTTCCGTCATTTCTGTGGGGATAATTGACAGGCTGCCTTTTCTCCTTCCGCTCTTCAGAATGCTGCAGGGCAACCAACCATTTTTACATTTTACTTTGCTTTCACCTTTACTAATTGTACTAATTGTAATACCTTGCTTCCTTCCCTATACCTTATAGACTACCGTGTATATATTTTACCTTCTTTTTTTTTTGCTATATTGTATTTTATCGCCTTAGATCGCGGACTCCGACTTGCTGTACGTGATTTGCCTTACAGTGTGTATTTCTTGGTCTTAGTGTGTGCTAGCGAGAAGCAGCTATATTCTTTCCTTTTTGCTTTGTGTTAGTGAGTGTGTTTAGATTTTGTCCTAGTCTTTGTAAACTGTTCTGTTGTGGAGGGGGGTTGCTTGAATTTTGTATTGAGGTGTTGTAGTGATCTATTGCTTCTTAGGGAGTTGTGTTGTTTTTGGAGAGCGTGCTTCTGGTTTGGGTTTTATTAGTTAAGTGGAACTTTGCAGTTAAATGTTATCACTGATTACATGAATCCTATATTAATTAAAGTTATTTTGTGAGCTGCTAAGAGTTAGTCCATTTGGTTTTTTTCTCGGTGCTGGCAGTCTCGCCAAAAGCAGAATAACTTGTAGGAGAAACTTGCTGAGAAGGCTCTCCATTGCTATTAAGTGCAGTCCCCATAAATAGGGTATCAAAAGTCCTGTCCATCTCAGTGAATCTGTCAAGCGAAGGGTCTCCCCCTAAGGAGACACTGACTGACTGTTTTCGGACTTTAAAGGCTTTGAACTCCCAGGAGGGGGACACTAATGGACAAAAAAATATATTAATACAGGTGGGACAGAAAATCCTTCATTTCTGCCCCTTCTCACGTGACAGGTGGCTAACATTCACCAAGGACAAACTGTCTGCACACCTTAGGATCAGGAACACTGAGAGAGCCTGGTGTATTGTTCCAAGGAAGATATGAAACAAAGGGTGGAGAGGCACAAAAGTGCTGCAGTCATGCTCTGTTGAAATCAATGCAGATATGAAACATGAAGAAGTTGGCACACAAACTTGGCTTAACCTAAGCCTTCCTCAGATGCAGATTCAATACCAGCAATTAATAGAAAAGTATTTTCTGCCCAGTTCTGGAGAAACAATGCCAGTGAAACCACCTTTAGTTGCTGAGTTACTAACACTGATGCAGCACATGAAACAAGCCCCTTCTTCTATCCAACAACATAGCTCTGTTTGTGCCCAGAATCACAGAACTAGAGAATCATTTAGGTTAAAAAAGACCTAAAGGTCACTGAGTCCAACCATTGACCCACCACTGCCAAGCCCATCACTAAACCACATCCCTCAGTGCCACATCTTTTAATACTGCCAGGGATGGTGACTCCACCACTGCCCTGGGCAGCCCGTTCCAGTGCTTGACAACCCTTTTGGTGAAGAAATTATTCCTAATATTCAATGTAAACCTCCCCTGGCACAACCCGAGGCCATTTTCTCTTGCGCTATAGCTTGTAACTTGGGAGAAGAGACCGGTCCCAACCTGGTTACAACCTCCTTTCAGGTAGTTGTAGAGAGCAATAAGGTCACCCCTGAGCCTCCTTTCCTCCAGGCTAAACACCCATAGTTCCCTCAGCTGCTCCTCATCAGACTTGTGCTCCAGACCCTTCCCCAGCTCTGTTGCCCTTCTCTGGACTCGCTCCAGCACCTCAGTGTCCTTTCTGAATTGAGGAGCCCAGAACTGGACATAGGATTCAAGGTGAGGCCTCATCAGTGCCAGGGACAGGGGGACAATCACTTCCCTAGTGCTTCTGGCCACACTATTCCTGATACAAGCCACTTGACCTTTGGCCCTCTTGGCCACCTGGCTCATGTTCAGCTGCTGTTGATCAGCACCCCCAGGTCCTTTTCCACTGGGCATCTTTCCAACAACTCTGCACCCAGCCTGTGGTGCTGCAGGGGGTTGTTGTAACCCAAGTGCAGGACCAGGCACTTCAGCTTACTGAACCTCACACAATGGCCTCAGCCCATTGATCTGGTCTGTCTAGATCCCTCTGCAGAGCCTTCCTACCCTCCAGCAGATCAACACACCCACCCAACTTGGTGTTGCCTGTGAACCTACCGAAGGCAAACTCAATCCCCTCGCCCAGACTGTTGATAAAGACATTAAACAGAGCAGGTCCCAGTGCTGAGCCCTGGGGAATGGGACTTACTAAATCTAAGGACTGGGCTTTACATTTTAAGCCAGCGTTGGGCTAGCTCTATCCTAGTATTTTCTGCAGGACTACACACAGAGCTGGAGCAGATCCAAAAGGTGCCATTGTGTTATTTATCCCCAAGTCTGATCTGGCTCAGTAATATATTCAGGAGCCATATCATAGTTGATATATGAGCATTTTTTAATGCTACGGGAGAAAGGCAAAAAGTGTAAAGCTGGAAGATTGCAAAAAAATGCCAACACTTGCAAAATCCTGTAATGATATCCACACGTTATTTGGTCTTGCAAATAGTCATCCATAACTGACCACTGCTCCTAAGCAAAGGCTAATGTAATGTCTAAGTTTTTCTGGAGCTAGATTTGCAGTGAGTTTGACTATGTATTTTCTGGAGTTTATTCTGGCTGTCCTGGATGATTTCTTTGAGAAAAGAAAACAAAGTAACTTTTCTTTGCATATTACAAGAGATTTCTGAAAATTATTGAAAGTGTTCAGTGTTTATTCTTTAGAACTGATATTATCTCATGAATATAGGTGTTAGTATTTTTAATTTTCAGTTAAAAATAACACAGTCTTCATTTAAGCATCACATAGTCTGAGAGGGATTTGAAGTTAGAAAAAAGCATCTCCATTACAGCAATTCTGCATATGATTTTTATAATTTTTAAAAAATTATTTATTTTTTCCTTGTGTTATTACAGCAGACTAGAGAGAAAGATAGCTGAATCAGAAGAAAACTTGGACTTCATCAACTTCAGGACTGCTCATGAGGAAATAAAGCTTAGAAGTTTGAAACATTATCCAATTTAAACAACAAACCGCTGCTTTACAACTTTCCAGCTTCTGAGTTTTTTTCAGGGATTTTTCCAAGAACACTTGAGGGCTCACTGTTCATAAAAGGACAACTCTATGCATCTAAGTTTCTTAACTGAATTGAAAGTGATGTAGTGATGTCTTCAATATTTGGCTTAAGATAGTCTGCTTAAACTTTCTAACATTGCCTTTTAGCCTGTTTCCAGATAAGATAATTATTATTCTCACTAAGCAAAGTAAGTTCTCTAATGGCATTACAGTGATGCAGAGCACCACAGATCCAAGGGATGAAGGAAACTGTCACATTAACACATTTTCAGACTGCCCAGTACATCTTCGAATATTACAAATAAAATACATTTTTAACATGTCAATTTGCATTGCCACCGACTGCTACAGAAAGTCATTTATTTTAAACTGCAGTAGATTGCAAAGTTCTGTGAGAATGAGGAAGGAGAGACAATGTCAGTACTGGGACTGAATCAGATCGTGTGTACTACAGGACATCAAAGAAGGGCATTCTCAAGAACAACAGGCTTCATGATCTTTTCATCTGCAGAAGTAAAGAAATTATTAGCTAATTGAGTCACATGAGAACAAAAGAATTTTTAGCTATACTTGATTCTAAATTTGTTTAGTTTCAAAGAAAAGTTTAAAAGCTTGACTCAAAAAATTTCATTATTAATATGAAAAAAATCCACAGAAAAAAATCCTACACACAGACACACACATGATTTATCATTTTTAAATAGCCTGAAGTGTCAGTTTTATTCCCTGACAACTCAATAGCTGGTGATCAGGACACAGAGATAGGCATGATCTGATCCTTCTCTTTCTGGGGGAAACAGCAAAGCTCAAGGAGATGTCATCAGGCTTTTCCAGCCTGAATGATTCTGTGATTCTAAACCATCAGGTGGGAATGCACGGGGCTGATGGACATGAACCAGCGAGCTCTGAACGCTGCTGTCTCCCGGGAACAGAGCCCAGGGGGTCTATGGCATAAGGGCTCTCAAGCTCCCGTGCCCCCAATACCAGTGGAGTAAATCGAGCCTGAGACAGAGTTCCGAAATCAGAGCAGTCGCTCCTGCCCTGCTCGAGCACACACCGTGACACTCCTCCCGCCCAGCACGGGCATCAGGCCAAACCCCCCTGGGTGCTGGGGGAGCGGTGGATCTCTGCCGGGGTTTCTGTCTCAATCCGTGCAATAATCCAGGCCAGTGAGTAGAAACAACAGTGAGTTGTACTAATAGTTCTGACTCTGCTCATGTCTTTCCCTCCAAAGTAAAAGACAACCTCGCCCCGTTCCACCCCTTGACCCGCAGGGGAGTAGCTGATGGCAGGAGCAGAGCTCAGAGAGGAGGAACCGGGATCGGACTCTGTTCCCGAGGGCAGGTTGGATTTGTTCCGGTGCAGAGATTGTGCTTCCTTATTCACAGGAAAAAGGTGAGTAACAAATTGTGCTCGGGAATCATATAACCCCTTAAAGTTATTGCTGGGGGCCATTGCTGGCAGATCTGACGGTTTGAAGTTGTTACACTTGGCTGGAAACGGGTTTCAGAGAAATGTAGATATTCAGATCCTCTTCTTCTCTCTCTCTCTCTTTTTTTGGGCCTGATTCTGTCAACAAAGGCAACGATTTATAAAAATGCAAGTTAGTGAACTCCGACGGAAGAAGGAAAAAAGCTTCTTTCACATCTTATTTTTAATTGACTAAAATTTGGACACAATTAAAAGAGCAGAGGCATCTCTTACAGGGTGGTATCAGGTGAGCTTCCCACTGAATTTTTTAGCTGATACAGACAAATTTTGTGGGACTGGATTAAATGGTTCAGCTGACAACAATGGTTCAGCTGAGCGCCAGCCTCAGAAAGAAAAGCCTTTAAATTACATTGTACTGAAATAAATGGGAGTGTTTATTCACTGTAAAATAGCCGTAGAGCACCACCCCGTGGGGATTGACATTCCTGGGGTTTCAAGTTGTTTGTCATTCTGCATTTGCAGTCTTACCACAGACAATTAGGTACACACTTAGCTTTTCCTGTACAGATATCATCATGCAAGTGATTTTTACAGAGGGCAGGGTGGTCTGTCACACAGTTGCTTGAAGAGGCTCTGGCCAGCAGCCCACCCTGTGCTGCATTCAGTAAAGTACCAGCTCTCAGGAAGTAACACAGTTGTTCCCATTGTGATTCCCTCTTCTCATCTCCTTCCACCCAGCATCAGGGAGCAGAGGGGAGCCTCTTGCAGATTTAATTTTGCCAGGCAGGCAGAGGCTTGACATCGCAGCCCATCTCAACAGCTGCTGGTGCCAAAAGGAACCCAGGAACGGTGACCAAGGAGTTACCTGAAAGACTCCTGCAGCAGTGGGACCCTCTACCAGAGCAAATCAGGCACACTGGAATCAAATGCTGAGGCAAGGGAAATAAATAGGAATTTTTAAAATCTTTTGTCATCTTTCATCACTGAGATTTTCTCACTGCATGTAAGTGTGCCTGTATTCATGCCAGTTTTATTTCAGTTTTGGTTTTGTTTTTTGTGGTTTTTTTTTTTTTTAGAGAAAATGTTTGCAGCTTATTTTGATTGCCCAGGAGGCCCAGAAAATCTCTATATGAAAGAAGTGATGCAACCAAGTCCAGGACAAGGAGAAGTTCTTGTGAAGGTCTCTGCCAGTGCTCTGAATAGGGCAGATTTACTCCAGGTATGTATACATTAAGCAGATTTATGCAGCTGAAAATAGCACTGATTTTTCAAGCCCCTATCTGAGGTCTTGACAGATCAGAAGAGTTAAAAGAGGTTGGAAGTCAGGAGCATTTGGATGGGAGATTTCATAGGGGCGAAAGAAGAGATGTCTGTTGATTCAGCAGATAAATGTTTTTATCTGGGTGTGCAAGTTTGGAGTTGGCTTCCTGCCAAATCTCCGAAACTCGACAACAGGGTCTCCTTCCCAGAGAGGGAAGGAAAAAAAAACGAAAGACCAGGCAGCCAAAGTTCTAGCCAAAATATATATATATATTATGTATAAAACAGAGATATACAATGAGAATTATATATATGAATCTATGACCCCAAATAGCTTCCCGAAGTCAAAGGGAGGAGGGGGGAAGGGAGAAGGGAAAAGGATAAAATAGGGTGAAAAGGGACAAATAATAAAACAGATCTACACAATCTAAAAACCCAGCAAAGCTGAAGGATTGGCAAGAGCTCACCACTTCCCTTGAAAGAAAGCAGTACGTCTGGACACGGCCCAGCACTCCCCCCTCACACGTGGTCGATAACAGCAGTTACTGTAGGCCTCAGCTCCAGATAAGCCAGGCCCAGACAGGGACCACCGTTCTCCAACCTCGCCGGAAGAGAAGAGGGCGAACTCTCTTATCAAAGCCTTATTTATACCCTAGGTTACGTAAAGGAATAGCATGGAATACTTCCTTGGTCACCTTCCCAGTTCCTTCCTGGTTACAAACTGGTTTCCAGGAAGGCCTAGACTGAAACCATCACACTGGGTCACTGCAGTGCTGGGCTGGTGTGGAAAGGCAGCTGCCTTTCAAGAAAACATGTAAAACCAGAGCTCTGGTCTTTCTAGGTGCTTAGACACTTCTCTGGACATTTGAGATGAACAGGAAATGTTTCACTGGCCCAGTCCCAGTGGGAGAAAAATCACATTTAAATTATTAAGTTTGATCTGCAAGCCATGCTCTGCAACTGGGGACCATAGAACCTCCTCAGTGGAGACTGGCCTGGAAAAAGGAGACTCACAAAAAAATGAATTTATTCTTATTTTAAGAACATACTTAGGAAACGAGAAGTTTTTCCAGAGGAGAGAAGATCCTCAAATTACTGGAACATTTGCACAGTGCAAAATCAGGATTAAATAGACAGGAATGTAGGTTAGAGACGTGCGAATGGAATATTGCAATTCATTAAAGTCAATGAGGTGTTGCTTTTCCTTCCTTGCCCTCTCTTTTCTTTTATTTTAGAGGAGAGGGAAGTACCCTCCCCTGGAAGGAGCAAGTGATATTTTAGGCTTAGAAGCAGCTGGGAGTGTGGCTGGGCTGGGCCCTGGCTGCAGGGGCCGGTGGAAGGTCGGCGATGCAGTGATGGCTCTGCTCTCCGGAGGAGGTCAGGCACAGTACGTTACAGTTCCTGAGGGCCACCTGATGCCAATCCCCAAAGATATGACTTTTATCCAGGCTGCAGCCATTCCCGAAGCCTGGTTAACAGCATTTCAGCTGCTGCATTTTGTAGGTGAGAGGTGTATTTGCCCATCTATCCCCAAACAGCTGATATTCCTTTCTGTTATGAAATCCTTTCTTTGTTGCCTCCATCTGAATGCTGTTTGCCTTTCCTCTGTCACTTCATTCCCGTGGGTCAGAATTTGGTATGCCAGACACAAATCCTGAAATCTTGACCACCTCTCCTCACTCATAACTTACCCTGTTGATTGCATATTTACAAGGAAGGATATGGAAAGATGCTCAGTTTTCTTTTCATTTATGTTTCTCAGCTTGAATCACTGAATGGTTTGGGTTGGAAGGGACTTTAAAGATCATCTAGTGCAATCCCCCTGCCATGGGCAGGGACACCTTTCATTAAGTCTAAACCCTCAAATAACTTCCATGTTCTCCAAACAGCTGAAAAGTCATCCTATTTCTAAGGATTTGACTTCACTTGCAAGCATGCCCATATAATGAACTTTCTCACTAATTGCCTTTGGACCTACAATAGGCAACATCTCCTTGTACCTTGTTTCACAGAGACATTAATTGTAAGTAAAATCCCCTCTGAGCTGATTCAAAACAGTCAGAAGCTCACACTCTTCACTTTGAAAATACACTGCCAAGGCACTACAGTAGCACTTGCCAGGGTTTTCCTCAGGTGAGAAATATCCTTCTCCTACCTTCTTCAGCAGTAGCACCTAGAAGTTCCAGTAAAGAACAGAAGTTCCAAACAAATAACTTTCTTGTAGACTTGCTTCAAGCAGTGTTGTTTCCTGGGGATCACTTCCAGATCACTTTAAATTAATGCGTTAGAGCAACTGATAGATAATTGGTAGAACTGGTCCTTAACATAACCCAGCACTCTGGATGTTTCTCCATTGTTGAGTGCCTGATTTTTCAGTATGAACATCCTCCAGCGGTGTTTTTACTGGTAGAATAAAAAGGCTGATTGCACTCACTTAAGCATCTTGGTCACAGATGCCCAGAGCTGGACAGGGCCAAGATAAAGTCATTCCACTGAAACTGGTAAAATGAAGTTCTGTCAGCACGCTGTGACCTCTGTTGGTCCTGGGTTTGTTTCTCTTATGAAAGATATGAAGATGTAAACAAAGCCCACAAGGGCATCTCTTTCAACCCCCTCTTCAGTATTTTCCATGCTGTTCATGTTTTAATCCAAAGGTGATGCCCAAAGGGTGACCACTCTTCCCTTATGTCCTCCTTCAGGTAAAATACAGGAGGGTGAGACAGTGCTGATCCATGCTGGAGCCAGCGGAGTTGGCATGGCAGCCATTCAGCTGGTGAGACTGGCAAAAGCAATTCCCATCGTGACAGCAGGAACTCAAGAGAAACTGAAAGCAACAGCAAACGCTGGAGCAGCTGCAGGGT
Source organism: Manacus vitellinus (assembly GCF_001715985.3). Lineage (NCBI taxonomy): Eukaryota > Metazoa > Chordata > Aves > Passeriformes > Pipridae > Manacus > Manacus vitellinus. Next base: position 3,783,207 of record NW_021938895.1, read on the forward strand.
TCAACTACAAGAATGAAGATTTTAGTGAAAAAGTCTTGGAGTTCACCCAAGGTAAGAACCTCTCTGTGAAAGAGCCTGTGACAGCTGGGGAGGAGTTTGTACCTCCCAGCATGTGCACATACACTCAGTTTCAGCTGTCGCCTTAGTCGGTGAGGGAGCAGACAGTAGTGACCCTGTTAGCACAACCTGACACACTGTTCAGCTCAGAATGTGCCTTTCCTTACTTTAATTGTGCTGTTTTCTGCATGGGCTCTCTTTATCTGTGTTCATTTGGGGCAAAAATATCGTGCCGCCTTATTGTTCCCTCCACAAAGAACTGTGGGACCAAGTCCTCACACTTGTCTTTGTAAGAATCACCACGGAATCACAGAAGGATTTAGGTTGGAAGGAACCTTAAAGATCATCTTGTTCCAAGCCCCTGCCATGGGCAGGGATACCTTCCACTAGACCAGGGTGCTCCCAAGCCCCATCCAACCTGGCCTTGAGCACTTCCAGGGGTAGGGTATTTACAGCTTCTCTGGGCAACCTGTGCCAGTGCCTCACCACGCTGGGTTCTCACACTGCTAGAAAATTTTTTGGGGGCCCAATTCTATAATTCCTTACAAATCATTGTGACAATTCCTAATTTCAGTAGAAAGAATTAAATGAGAATTGCAGGGTTGATTCTGTACCTACAAAGAACAAGGCTGTAGTTTTCCCTGAGATTATCCCAGCCTTTAATGCAGCTCAACTACATTGCTGAAATCTCTCCTGATTCTACTTAAGGTTCTGGAGTGGATATTATTTTAGATTGTGTTGGTGGCTCATACTGGGAGAAGAATCTCAACTGTCTGAGTACTGATGGCCGGTGGATTCTTTATGGACTACTGAGTGGAGGTGAAGTCCATGGGGATTTGCTAGCAAGGCTGCTCTCCAAAAGAGCCAGCATCCACACGAGTCTATTACGGTCACGAGACAAGGAGGCAAGTAATGGCTATCAACAGTCTGTGCAGTTTGACCGTAAAATTGATGATAGTTTTCTTTTAAAACTAGTGTTAAACACCTTCTTGCAAAAAAAAAGTCCCTCTTGAACTGTCATTACATATTTTGAAAAATTAAGTTATAATTAAGTTATAATGTCCCCTTTCTATTTTTATCAAATCCCTCCCTGAATCAGAGGAATGATACCCAGGACTTCTGAATGTATTTCACAAGTACCATAATTTAAAGATTTGGCCTAAAAAAGAACAGAACTTGAGCGATCAGGCAATTTGATCGAGTCTGAGGAGAGGTAAATAAAAACTTCTATCAGGTAATTTTTCGAAGTAGAAAGTAAGACCATTTGGATGCCCAATTACCAAGAAGAAAATCACTTTATGTGGAAAATTCTCAGGTTTGACAATAAAAGACAGGCAGTGCAGAGCCCTAGGGTAGATGGTTTAAGACATACATATATCTCTCTATATGTATATATATATATGTATATTCTCAAAAACTATCAGTTTGAATTTAAATGGTTCTGCACTGAGCTTACACCACCTGTTTTGGAGAATTTCATTCAATTAAAATGTAATAAATCTAAAAGTTTTCTTCTCGTTTGTAATTTAGGCCAGTCATGTGTTTATGTCCATTTCACCGTGACAGTGTCAGGAAGTGACTCCTTGCAGGCTGCGCACACTTTGTACGCCGTGCTTAGAGACATCTCAGTGAGTGAAATGGCTGGAAATAACCTTCAAAACACTTTTCCCGCAGTATAAGGAGCGGCTGGTGAGAGCCTTCTCAGAGGACGTGCTGCCCTATTTTTCCGGAGAGGCTTCCCCGCGTCTCCAGCCGCTCGTGGACAGCGTTTACCCCCTGCACAAGATCGCAGAGGCACACAGGGTTATGGAGGAAAACAAGAACACCGGCAAAATCGTCATCGAAGTGCCTGTTTGCTTCAAGAAAGGGCCCCTGCTGTAGCTGTGCTGGGTGACAGGGTCACCGCGGGTGTTGCACTGCAGAGATCCTGCCGCTTTCTGCTCCAAACCGGGATCGCTTATTGTGGGCGGCGAGGAGGGGCAGAGGATTACGGGAAGCGTTTATTGAAAAGGTGGCGAGGAGGGGTAAAGAATAACGGGAGGCGTTTATTAAAAAGAGGTTCGTGTTGCAGTTCTGTTGCCGTGAACTGAAGGCGCACGCGGTGCGGGGATCTCCACTCCCTCAGGGCCGAGGGCAGGGCCGGGGCTGAGCGGTGCGCGCCGGGACTAGCCTCCGGTCCGAGAGGGGAGCGCGGTGCACGCCGGGACAATTTCGCTCCGGTGAGTGAGCGCGGCGCGCCGGGACACACTCCGGTCCGTGAGGGAGCGCGGTGCGCGCCGGGACAGCTCCGTCCGTGAGAGAGCGCGGTGGCAACGCCGGGACAGCTCCGGTCCCAGTGAGGAGCGCGGTGCAAACGCCGACTGCTCGGCCCTGAGTGGACCGCGGTGCAACGCCGGGACACATCCGTGTCTCCGCCCAGCGTTCACGATCGCCGGCTGGTGTTCCGTTCCCGGGCTCCTTCCCCGTCCGCGTTCCTGCCCCAGGCAAGGCCACCCGCTTTCAGCCGCACCATGGCGAGCAAGCGGCAGACGAAGGCCAAACGTGAGTGCGCGCGCTGCCCCGTCCCACCCCCTGGGCTCCGGCCCCGTCCATGGGAAAGGAGCCCATCCCGCTCCAGGCATCCCGCTGGTCTGACGGGAGCGCGGCAGGAGGGTGGGACAGGTGATCTTTAAGGCCCCTTCCAATCCCATTTCACGGTTTAGCCCGTAAGGTGCCGAGTTTAAGGCTTGTGGTACGTGCCCCGGATCTAACAGTCCCCGTGTCTTTTCCCTCTCAGATCCGGCTCCCCCCGGAGGTGAACCGGATCCTGTACATCAGGAACCTGCCGTACAAGATCACGGCCGAGGAGATGTACGACATCTTCGGGAAGTACGGCCCCATCCGGCAGATCAGAGTGTAAGTGTTTTGTTCTCCTTTGGGACGTGAAGGGCTCCACGTGCTCCACTGCCGGTGTTCTCACCTCAGGGGGTGACAGCTGGGATCCACAGCTGGAAAGGCTCAGTGCCCTGAGTGCCAGAGAGGGATGTGATGATGCTCTTAAGTGAATTTGTTAGAAAATTATATTGCTGGGAGGCGGGGGGAAGAAGCTTAAATTTGATGTGAATTTGGGGAAGTTGGTAAAATATGAGACTTGTTCTCTTGAGTCTCAAATACAGCTGAGCTTTTACCTTCACTGGAGCTAAAAATAAGAAAGGCAGAAGCTGAACAGTTTTCCTGTTTAATGAGTATGAGATAATTAATGGGAAAACAGATGTTGATGTTGCTGCTGGACCTGTGGACTAGAAACAAACACCAGCAGCAACCCCTATGGGTCAGAGACAGGGTGTCCTCACCACACAGGGTCTGGATAGTGGGGATGTGACTGTGACTTTGCTTATAAATGCCTGGAGATTGTACATGTCTGCAGCAGCTCTGAGGTTCTTCTCACTGCTGGTTCAAATACTGAAGACATGAGTGCTGGTGTTGCCTGTTATCCTGAGAGCTGTCTGAGTCATCAGAATGGTTTGGGTTGGAAGGGACCTTACGGATCATGATGTTCCAACAATCCTCGTGCCATGGGCAGGGACACCTTCCACCAGACCAGGGTGCTCCAAGCCCCATCCAACCTGGATGCTGTGGATTAAACCATCATTCCCTCTGGGTGGTATCATGATCCACTAAGTTTCTGGCAGAAAGAGTTGTCTGAAGCTGGAATTCAGGGAGAGCTTTTGAGGACTGTAGTAAGTGTGGTTGGAGTATGGACACTCATACAAAAGGATTTATTTATTTTTTTGCTCCTTCTAAAAGAATATTTAGGAAGGGGAGGAAACAGAACTTGGTGTTTAATACAGTGTGAGACAGATTTCAGTAGATGCACACATAGAAAGGAAATGTAGTTTGTATTTGATGTGGGGTGGCTTTATTGTACTGCTTTTATCAACGGTGGCAAAATAGCCTGCAGCACCTCCTGAGTTCTTGATTAAGCTGCTGATCAGATTAGAGCAGAACATACCCTTGTCATTTATATGGCTTTCTGTTTCCCAATTCTCTGAGACTGGGATGGGAAATTAACGTTTGTTTTGACTGTGTAGGATGTAAATACCTAAATTGTCGATGCTGCTTAAACAGACCAAGTGTAACAACCTAAAATAGAAGTGCTCGTTTCAGAGCTGTAGTGATTAAAATCATAGGATGGTTTGGGTTGGAAGGGACCTTAAAGACCATCTTGTTCCAACACCCTGCCATGGGCATCTTCCACTAGACCAGGTTGCTCAGGGCCCCATCCAAGCTGGCCTTCCAGGGATGGCACATCAACAGCTTCTCTGGTAACCTGTTTGATTGTTAATTGTATAGAGCAAAGTCAGTTTTACAGGCAGAGTTGCCCTCAGCAGACCAGGAGGGGGGGCACGTGCTGGTGGTGCTGTGCTGGGACGTGCAGCTGCACAGACCCTTGTACAGGGAAGCGCAGCAGACATGGCTGGGAATGGCTGAAGGAACGAGGGGAAGCGTAAACACTGCTGGGCTAAACAGGTGGAGTTCTTTGCTAATGAGCATAAAGGACAGCCAGTACTTAAGGTTTCTGAAAACACATAGGCTAGAACAGCGTGACAGTGGGACATAAGGAATTGGGATGTATTGGGAGCTTTCCATCAGAGTGACACACTGACAGGTGTGTCCAGCAGTTTGCTCAGAACTACTAATTCATGTTGTTTCCCACAGAAATCCCAACATCATCACAAGACAAGGCATAAGGTCGATCCCCCTTTGTAATGGCTTTTGTGCCTTGTGCAGTTTTATCCCATTCTCCACCTTTGTACACATCCCAGGGTGGATATGTGACATGCCATTTGTCCTCGGGAGTTCTCAGAAGCACCTTGGAGACAGTTGTTCTGATTATTAAGTCTCTATAACTGTATTTTAGTTGAAACCTTTGGGATCTGTAAACTCTGTGGTCCCTGTGGGCTCATTAGTGTTATGTGCCCAGCCACATGTCTCATCCCTCGGGCGAAGGGAGTGGAATTGGTGCTCTACTGGGTGATGGCTGTGGCTCTGCAGTGGGCTTTCACCAGCAGGGCTGTTCTGACTCCTAAATTGACTTCATGATGTGCCAGGAACCCTTTTCCACCCTAGGGACACATCTGATCCAGACAGCCACTGACAGCCAGGTCTTGTAATATTAAATAAAACAAGCTAATTGCTGTAATAAAGATTTAAATCATTTCCAGATACATGGCAACCCTGACAAAAGCTTCTGATAGTTGTTGTGGGGAGGTGCATTTTCCTTAAGGAGCAAAATAGAGCACACTCTCCTGTTGTCTCTGGCTCTGAACTGTTTGGTGTGGAAAGCAGGGATGTAGTTTAATATCTAGAAAAAATAAAAAATTGTTTTTTAGTGAAGTCGCATTACTTCATCTAATCTCAGTCACTGTGAAATAAATAAACGTTAGACTAATAAAACTATTTCTTGTTCATTTTATTCAATGTTAAAACTGATGTTGCTCTGCAGTGGGAACACCCCTGAGACCAGAGGAACAGCCTATGTGGTGTACGAGGACATCTTCGATGCCAAGAACGCCTGTGATCACCTGTCAGGGTTCAACGTGTGCAACAGATACCTCGTGGTTCTCTACTACAACGCAAACAGGGTATGGGCACCAGGCGGGTTTAAGTTACCTGTGAACAGAGCCAGCACAAAAGAACAAGCCCAAAATCAGTTTGTAAAGACAGTTGCTTGGGTATTCTTAAGAAATAAACCCCAACTGTTGGAGGGAGTGGATTGGACACACGGTCAAGGTTTCATCTTTACGTGGGGATTTGTGTGCCAAAGTACCTTTGGACCAAGGGTGTGAAAGAAATGTTTCTGGTGCAAGTAGTCTGGAGAAGAGGAAGCAGGGGCCTCACACCAGCACAGCTGCAGCAGATGTGAGATCTTGTTTATGGGTAAAAAGTCTCCAGTTCTGGTGTCCTGCCCGTCACTGACAGTGTCCAAGGCCCTGTGATGTTCTCCAAGGGCGAGAATCAAACAGAGCCGTGTGTGTGATGGTGATGGATTTCATAGTGATGTTGGTTGCAGTTACTGGGAAAGAACATGTCCTAAGATGAGAGATTCTTTGTCATCTCACATCTTTTGTTTTCCTAATTACAGGCATTCCAAAAGATGGACACAAAGAAGAAAGAGGAACAGCTTAAGCTTCTCAAGGAAAAATACGGAATTAACACAGACCCACCGAAATAAACTGGTCTTTTTTGGAAAACTGTTTTCAAGCCCTGCCATCAAGTTCTTAACCTAAACACAGGAATTCTCAACAAAGTGTAACTTTTTCTCTTACAAGTTTGATAAGCTGCAATATGAATCTTTAGATCTTCACATTAGAATTAAATAAATGTAAAACATGGGAAGATCTGCTTTAAGATTAAATCCCCCAAGTGGACATGGGCTCGCCAAGCTGTGAGGGTGACCTGGCAAAGGCTGCATTGACCTGTTTCTAGCAGGAGCTTTAAGAAGGGACTGAGCAGGTTCTGTTTTTGACTGAACAAAGCAAGCCTATGTTTATAGCAAAGTTTCTTTCACAAACTGTAGAAGATAAATGGCCTTTTAAAAGTATCCAGCTGATAAGCTGACTCCAGTCAAATCTTGTTCTAGCAATGGTGCCAACACTGACCAGGTGCAGTGAAACAGCCCTGCTCTCACAGTGCTGTGCTACTGGGCTGAGCTAAGGCTGTACAAGGTCTTTGACGTGTATACCAGGTTTGTACTGAGGACTCTGTGAATTAGAGAACACTCAAACAAAATGAGACAGTAGGTGAAGGTTTTGATTTTGGTACCCATACTGTGGTTGTTTTCTATCTGATGTGTTTGAACTGTAACACATTTTCTGTACATAAATTTTTAGGTGTAGCACCTGGTGGAGGCAAAACCAAATTTACATTTTTTGTAGATTTTTTTTCTTCAGCGCTCATGTTCTGTGTATAAAAATGAGTGTGATACAGAGTGTGCATAACCAGTGTCTTTTGGAAGTGGGAAAGAACAACCTCCACCTCTGTTCTGAGCCAGCTGGAAGTTGTGTGAACTTTGGTAGTATCCTGCCTTGGAATGATTTACTTGGGTGGATGTGAGGTTTTACTCCCTGACCAGACAACTTCCAGCCAGTGCAGAACGCGGGCAGATGCAAACATACTTAGCCTGAAGATTTGTAATTTAATTTTGGTTTTTTTCAGTTCATTGTACTGTCATAAAGAAATGTTCCAATTTTCTGATCCTTTGATTTTTGTTGGAATCTGTCACTTAAGGAACCATGCTGTTCATTTGGTAAAAAAAATAAAATGTCTACATGTTTTGCTTTTTTTTTTTTCATCAAGGCTTGCTGTTTGCTGTGCTAGTTCTGTGTAAAAAAAAAATAAAATATCTACATATTTTGCTTTTTTTTTCATCAAGGCTTGCTGTTTGCTGTGCTAGTTCTGTGTGTAACCTGTCCTTTAGAAGGGGAGTCATCCATCACCTGAATGTTTGGGACACAGGTAGGAGCTGTAGTGCATCCATTGCCATTCGTACAGGAACGTCCCTGTGTGTTCATGGGTGATGGGCAGGGTACCCGTGCCCAGCTCTCACATGGAGGAGATCCCTGGCAGGATCCCTCCCCTTAAAATTGACACTGCTTTTTGCAGCAAGAAGCCTTGCAGGCCACAGTAATCCATCCCTGAGGTCGGGAACAGGCGCTGGGAGACTTTTGGAGCCTGTTACCTGGGGTTGGGTGAGCAGTTGCTCCTCCACTGCCAGCTTGGTCTTCAGGTCTTGCTCCTCAGATTACACAAACCAAAGGTTCTCAGGCAAAAACCAGCTTGCATTAAAAATATTTAAAGGAACGGAATCCTATTGGAAGGCTTGTTGCTGTGTGAACATCCATAGCTTTTTAAGTGTTAAAACCGTTCCACCCCCAAATACATGGATTTTTTTAATATATATTTATATATATATATATGTGTCATGTATATACACACAGGAGACCCCTTGCTGTACCAGGAACTGGAGCTGCTTGTTGTCATGCTGGATTTATGGTTCTAATAAATAATAATAAACACTGATAATAAATACCAGGGTGCCAGTAATGGTGCTGTGCACTGCCAGCCTTGTTTAAAATTATATGCAAATACCACATTGCTTCTGTCAATAGCAGAGAGCATGGTGCTTGCACTGCAGTGCCTGTTTTGATGAGGATTTGATGCTGTTTGAAAAACATATCTAAAAAGCAATTCTTTAGGGTAATAAGATTAATAAAAATTCCTTCAATGAATCCTCAAGATCAGCAGCTTTTGATTTCTCTGAGAGCTCAGCTGCCGCCTTTCATTAAATATTCCATTTCATACTTTTTCTTCCAGTGCCTGTTCAGGGCTTTCAGTGTCCCTGCACATGTAAAATGAAATAATGATTTGTACCTGCAAGACAGAGGGAATGGAAATGGAATGCCCGGAGGATTGTTTTGATGAGATCTGCTCAAGATTTTGTTTGAAATGTAATATCAAAGGACAGGGAAATGAGTTCAGCTCTATGAATGGCAGAGGGGCAGCAAATAAGGCAGATGTTACCAGCCTTGCACTCTGCATCTGTGCTGGTTTTTGTTTGCTCACTTCCTGTTTAATTTTTCAGGAAGTAGGGCATGAAATTAAGCCTGGAAGGTCATTTTTGTCCCCATTGATGCTGTTTAGAAATTAGTAACAGCAGCATATCTGATTACACAGGCAATGACAGTAAATTTTTTCCAATCTATTATATAGTGGTAATAATTATATGTACTGTGTTGATCGATGATACAATTAAATAAATTAACGCATTTGCAGTCAAATAAAAAGCAGAAGATTACATTTCCTTGAAGACTTAATTTCCCTAAGTATCACAAAGCACAATTAGTTTTCCTTTTAGATTTTTTTTTAAATGAAATTGGCATGAAAAATGTAATAATCGCTGCTTCCAGCCAAGGTCTCCGCAGAGAGCGGGGATGAGGGAGCCCTCCATCAGCCAGCTGTAACAAGGATTCTACAGAGTTGGGAATGGCTGGCTGAATTGCTGAGGGCAAAAGGGACGAGCACAGCAGCAACTCTGCAGACAGAGGAGATAAGACTGAGTATGATCAGCTCCTAGAGCCCAGCAGGAATGTCTTTTCCCTGGTAAGAAACCTGGCAGGAGTGGAAAGGCAGAGCCATACCCTGCTTATTGCCTCAGATGCAGCAGAAGCTCCCAAACAGCAGGGCCAAGAGAGGATGGAGGGAATATGTGGCCATTCCAGGTACGCTGAGCCAACCCTTGGCATCACCACTGTTGGGGCATTCAGGAAAGGGCACAAAACAGATACTGGTCTCTGGTGAGACCCCACCTGGAATCCTGCATCCAGCTCTGGGGTCCCCAGCACAGGAGGGACATCAACCTGTTGGAGTGAGTCCAGAGGCAGGACACCAAGATGATTAGAAGGATGGGTCACCCCTTCTATGAGGAAAGGCTGAGAGAATTGGGATTATTCAGTCTGGGAAAGAGAAGGCTCTGGGGTGACCTAATTGCAGCCTTCCAGTACCTGAATGGAGCCTACAAGAAAGAAGGAAAGATACTATTTACAAGAGCATATAGTGACAGAACAAAGGGGAATGGATTCAAACAGAAAGAGCAGGTTTAGATTAGGTATTAGGAAAGGATTCTTTACTGTGAGAGTGGTGAGACACTGGCACAGGTTGCCAGAGAAGGTGTAGGTGCCACATCTCTGTAGGTGTTCAAGGCCAGGTTGGATGGGGCTTTGAGCAACCTGGTCTAAGGGAAGGTGTCCCTGCCCATGGCAGGAGGGTTGGAAAGAGATGATCTTTAAGGTCCCTTCCAACCCAGACCATTCTACGATTCCACAATACTTTGGGGTTTTTTTTTATGTTTTAATAAGCAACTAAAACTGGGCCATCAGTAGGAGCAGCTTAAACCAATGTGCTGAATCAAACTGTGTTTGACAGACAAGACAGGGCCACAATACCTTTAACCAAGGCACTTATGTGAGCTTGTTTCTGCAACTGCTGCAGCCAAGTAACAGCAGCTGCATCTGTGACCCAGTGCAGCCACAGGCCAGGGCAGTGGCAAAGGAGACCAGGTCCTTTTCAAAGAATTTGGGAATGCTGGTGGACATCAGACCCTGGCAGTTCCAATTCCATATTTATTAACAGAAAATTAGGCTGTCCTAAAAAAAAGTACTATTAGTGAAATGGAGTGTAACCCAGCTGCTGCAGTGACAGGAGATTTCCACTAAAAAAACGGTTCAGAAAAGCCTTTCATTTCTTTACAGAGAGGGGAGCAAGAAAAAAATTTACACAGCTCAGTGTATAACAATCTGTTAAGAGGTGGATTTATGGGCTTATTAATTAACAAGCTCCAATGCAGCTTTGTGGGGAAAATGAACATCTGGAGGGAGAGGAGTGCGAGCTGTAGTCACTGACCAGATCACCACTCTTGTGTCTCTGTGCTCCTTCTCGCTCTCTTCTCCAGGAGGTGTCACCGGGAGTCACCTCCACAGCTTTGCTGTCTGACTGCTCATGCTCAATGTGTTCTCCTTACACAGATCCACACAAGATAACAGCACAGCAACTGCTTGAAATACTCCCATCAAAACATCCATTAGTTGAAAACTATACAAATAGTTTACAGTCAACTTGATGAAAAGTAACGTTGTGACCCAGGAAAAGGCAAAAATGAGCCTAAAGCAAAGAAATCAGACTTAGGCAAAGCAAAATAACAGCACAGAAGCAGCCTCACTGATCAGGTCCTGCTCCTAAATCTGGGTAAATGACAGAATACACATCTTCCTGTCTCCAGGGGAGGAACCAGCATTTCAGGAATTCATATAACCAGCAAAAGAAATAAATATTGCTCAGTCTCCAGTGCCAGAGGCCCAGTGCACACAGTAAGTTTGCAGGCTCTAAACAGGAGCAGATGATGCAGCCTAAAAACCCCGGTGTGTTCAGTGGCCACATCATCCCACAAATCAGATTTGTTTTGAAAGGTGGATGCACATAATCCTGCTCTTTTCTAGCCTTGCTCAGCTCCAGGAGAAAATTTTACCCTGGTTTTACTGTTCTAAAGGCACAGAATTTTACTGTTCTAAAGGCACAGATCAGCAGTGCATGTCTTTGACAAGCGGGACTTTCCATCTCTTCAGTAGCCAAATTTTGGCCAGAGCTGAGGGGCCATAGGCAGGGCAGAGGAGATGGAGACTCAGGAAACTTTTCTGCCCCAGCAGCCCTTCCTTGCACATTCCTGATACCTCTGGTCCCACAGAGATCTTCTGCTGGGCCATCTCTAACAGAACCAGTGCATGGAATTACACGCATTTCATATAAGAGGAATAATTAACAAAAAACGGGTTGTTGAAGGGTTGTTTGAAGAACTTCTTAGACAGCAAAAAGCATTCCAGTGGCCAGAGGAGAAAAACAGGAAACAAGAGACTGTAAAGTATCAAGATTTTATTGTTTTTATATATATATATATACGTATAATTCTTAAATGAGACAGTATTTTTTAAAACAGCAGCAAGCAGAACGTACAAGTTGAGAAAAGTGGCAGCGCAGGTAACTCTGTTTGGCTAATGCCCGTTCATGTACAAGGCGTACATTGGATTTTTATTTTTTTTTGAGCACCTTTTGTGGTTTTTTATTTTTTCTTGGTTTAAGTGTACAGTAAGGCAGTGGTTTGTTTTTTTTTCCAATAAGGAATATATATATATATATATTTATATTTATATATATTTTCAGTCATCACCGTGAATTCTTCGTACATGCAAATTAAATAAAATGTACAACTTTAAAATGTTACACCGGGAGACGTTTTTTCCTCAAGGCAAAGCTTCTAATAAAAGGCAAATACAGACACCACAAAGTTAAAAAAAGAGAAGGAAGGCGTAAGAATCCGAGCGGCAGGTGCTACTGACAGGACAGCTCAGGCAGGGAACGTCGGGATTCCAGTGGAGATTCCTCCCGCCGCTGGCAAGGCGGGAAGGAACGGATGGTTATTAACAGATGTCTGCAGCCAACTCCCTCGGGAAGGTTCACTCTAACCTGAGAAGCTCCACATCAAAGAGGAGCGTAGCATTGGGAGGGATGACCCCAGGGTGGCCTGTGGTTCCATAGGCCATCTCAGGTGTGCAGGTCAACTTTGCTCTTTGTCCTAAGCTCATCTGGGTTTTGGATGTGGGAGAAAGGAAAAGAGAAGACAAAAAAACCCTAACAGTATTAGAAGGAAATTAGAAGGAAAACAAATTAAAAAATCACTGCCTGGCAGGTTTACAGTATCAAGGAGAGTTGGGATAGTCAGAATCACAGAACTGTTTAGGTTGGAAAAGACCTTTGAGATTATTGAGTTGACAGGTTTGAACTGGATGATCTTTAAGGTCCCTTCCAACCCAAGCCATTCTGTGATTCTATGAGTCCAACTGGTTCAGCTTCAATTTTCCCTCACTCCTGGTTAGCTCCGAAGGTAACAGTGCTCACTGAGGTCTGGGGTATCAAGAATCAAATCCCTGCTCTTCCAACAGAGTATTTTGGAAGATTCTCAAAGTGCTATTCATGCACCATACACAGGTGATTGAATATTCATTGGCCAAGGAACAAGGCAATGAAGCAGTGATTTTAGCTCAGACCTTTCTCCCAAGATCAGGTGCCTCACTGGACTGCAGATGACTTGATATCTCCCATTGAATTTTTAAAAGTTGAATATTTTCAGGTTCTATAAAATATACCAAAGCTAGAGATTTGATTACTTTTGGTAGAAGAAAAATGTGAATATGAACTTTCCCACAGTCAAGGAGTATTAATACCATGGGGCTGAGGGCGTATGAGAAGATTCCCTCCAGGGGTTTCTGTGGGCCCACTGCTTGGATGTGTCCCTGCAAGCCAGACAGCTGGCAGGTCATGCCTGGATTTAAGGCATGGGATAACCCTGAACTGTGAGAAGTTGAGCAGAGAAATGCAGGTGCTGTTGGCATCGGAGAGTCATTACACCGAGGTTTGAGAACACCACATGCTTGTTCCAAGTGCCCTGTGCCAATCACACTCCCCAAATCCCTCAGACCCTGGGGTGGAAGGAGAAGGCCACAAGCTCGGCTTGTGTCAGTGATCCACTAGGAGGAGCAGGAGGGCAGCGTGTGACCACACGGACTTCTGGAATGGCTTTCGGCCACTTTATTAACTAAGGGACAGGAGTCAGGGAGGGAGAGCAGTCAAGGAAGGGATGAACTGATTCACCCAAGTGCTTGTTGCCACTACTTTATCTGCACTGGCCTCTGGTTCCTACAGCTCTGGGGTCCTGAGCTCCTCTTAGCCCTCACTGCAAAGCAAATAATAAACAGTCCAACTCAAATCCTTGAGAGGAAGGTGGGTATTTTTCAGAGTCTAGGATTACTCAAATGAACTTCTCTCTCTGCTGCTGCACAGGGAAACAGTATGCCTGATAATGAAATGAGTCTGGAGAACCCAGATACCCAAGGGAATGGTATGAAGCTGTGTCAGGGGAGGTTTAGGCTGGATATAAGGAAAAGGCTCTTCACCCAGAGGGTGGTTGGGCACTGGAACAGGCTCCCCAGGGAAGGGGTCACAGCCTCAAGCCTGACAGATCCAGGAAGCATTTAGACAAGGCTCTCAGGCACATGGTGTGACTCTTGGGGTGTCCTGTGCAGGGCCAGGAGTTGGATTTCAATGATCTTTGTGGGTCCCTTCCAACTCCAGATATTCTGTGGTTCTCTAGCTGGAGAAAAGGGAATGCTTGCATTGCTTTCTCCATAGGGCTGGAAAGCATTGTCTCTTCCATCCTTCTTTGGAAAAGCATGGTTGCATCATTGCTCAATGGATTGTTTGTCATTTTACATTCCTCCCATTTCTCTATTTAAGCATAAGAAGTTATTCCTGTTAAAATTGTTCCTATAGCAGTATTTGAGCAGTTTCCTCCTCCACTGAGGTCTTTGATCCTGAAATGGGAAGTCAGGAGGAATTTGCACCCTGATCTCATTCACTCATGCACTTGAGCAGCCTGATCACACTCCTCATGTCATGGGCCTTCACAGCACTGCACAAAAAGCAAGAGCTGGAAATTAATTGTGTTGGGGGGCTCTTGTAGGGTTTAACTGTGCTGGCACTCAAACTGTAATTATTGGAGGGCAGTTTTCTTTCTCTCAGCATAGAGATAGTGAATGTTAAGTTTTGTAGCTGGGAGTCTGAAGTTGTAAAAATGTGACAGTGCAGCTCCATACCTTGTTCAGTAAGGGTCAGAATCTGTAGCTGGATATCATCAAAAACAGCAGCATGGACTTTTATGGAGTAGTTGAATCGAGGTCACTCCATAAAATGCTGCCACCACAATATTTTAGAGGCCACTGTTGTCTATTTGTGGAGCTGCCCATGGGAGAAGGGCTTATGTGGCACATTAGCACCCAGGGAGGGGACTTCACCTCTCCCCTCCCAAATGCATACCATGGGGAAAGGCTCATGAGTAGGGGACAGCCATGGATGGATGCATGGATGGATGGATGGGAACTACAGGAAATACTGCACTCAAATGGACCACACTTTAAGAAAACCACTCCATATCCTGCACTGTGATTTCTGCTCAGTCTTGTCACCCCTGCACGGACACTGCTGTGCTCACACACCCTTCAGCCAGCTCCAAGTCCCAGAATCATTGCTCTGTACCTGTGTAACACCTTCTTCAAATCCTTTGATGACTTCTTGCCTGCCAATCTTGAACCTGAAAGGCTTGTTTCTGTCTCTGGAGGAATCAAACTTCTTTCCATTCTGTAACATTCCTGCCAAAACAAGACACACAGTTTCAATCTGAGCTACATCTAATATGAGCTAATTTACCTGCTGGAGGAGAGGGAAGGAGTGAAAAATTAATGTCTTGGTCACAACAGCTGCTCATTTCCATTTTCACTTTCAAGCCTCATCCAAAACGGATAAGGCAGGAGGGTCAACCACAGTGGTACCATATTGTTACATTTTCCTTCCTGTAATTTAGGCTCTAAAATAAAAATATATTATTTTTATTATTCTCAATGCAATAGGCTGGAACCCATATTGTACCAAACGCTGCACAGACATACAGAAGAGCTGTTGGTCACACACAGTGGAGCTCCCTGCCTAAGTGGATAAAAGCAGGAAAGGAACAAGTGGGGGGCAGCAGAAGAAAGAATCCCAATGCAGGTGTCTGATGCAGGCTTGCCCCTGAGGACCAAAAAGCTCCCTAAAACAAGCCTGCAGACAAAGAACCCAAATGTAACATAGATTTGCCTATGTTTACTTTTTGTTAAATGCTTACCATTTATTTTAAGGTTTCTTAAATATCTGCAAATACTGAGCAGCTCCTTTGACTTGGTCCTGCAAATTTATACCAGAACAACTTGGAGGAACATTTCGTACCTTGGACTATTTGCCTTCCCTACTGATTTACTCAGGAGCACCAGAATAATGTGTGTTAAACAAATGGGACCATTCCACACCAGGTGTGTAAAACTCCTACACAACATGACAACTGCACACGCTCCTCCTCATGCAGAAAGAACAGAAGAGACTGCATTCACAAATACGAAAATAGCAAAGACATTTATATGAATGTTCTACTACCCTCATTCTTTATATTTTCATTCAGCCCTGAGAGACAGTCACAGAACACGTTATTTGTTCCTTTGGATGGGCACAGCTCTAATTCAACCCATGGGTTTTGAACACATGCCCAGATTCTCCAACAAATGCATAAAGCATCACAGAGCACTACATGATTGGCTATTCTCATTCTCTTTTCAAACAGTGGATAATTACGGTAGCTTTCAACTTAAGAGTACCTGGTAATTGCTTTTGCAAAGTGTTATACTCTGGATATTGAAAGGTTGGGCTGATATTTATGCAACAGAATAAATCCTCTCTTTGTAGTGTTGTAGTGTCAGTGTTCTGGGCATACACAACGACTCTCCTGCGCAAAGGGCTGGACAAAGATAAATTCATTAATCTGACAAAGTCTTTGGTTGAAAAGAACATTAACAAGTCCAGCTTTGACAGAAAATGCTGAGAAACAGTGTCTTTAAGATACAATATGAAAAATACAGTCTTACTAGTTTCTTTCCATTAAAGCAGTTATATTAATAGATCGGGCTGATGCACAAGCTTTATTTTCCAGTGAAAATCATCAGTTACTGTCCAAACAACAAAAAAGGCATATTTTGCTTGCTTAAAAGGTCTGTGCTGTGAATCAAAGGTAAATATGAAGAAAAACAAAGACTGAAAAGGTAGAATTCCTTTTATCAACCTTTAGGCTTCTAAGATGTAGCCAGCTACTTCTGAGCTAATTACTACGCTTGCCTCTGTAATCAAATCAGAGAAAAATGCACTTTCAGGGGGCAATTCATCCAACAAAATCTAGGGATCTACATTAGGACATAATCAATCACATCCTAGCACTGCCTATTTCTTTGCAATGCATAAAGGGAAGTCCAAACAACTAGCTCAGACATAGATGTCCCCAAATTCACTAGTAGTTACACCAGTGGTGATGGCACTCCAGACTTGCAGTCACGAGTACGGAGTATTTGATCATTTCAGTGAGGTTCACTGTCTAGATATTTTACAGCAACATTAAAAACAAACGCCATATTAAGGCAAATTAGCCATTGGTCAAGTCAGACATTTGTCAAAGTTGGTCCTTCAGAGACACCTCTGTGTGTGTATAAGGCCTTAGGAGGAAAATTATGGAAAAACCTGCCCATAAGGAATGTTCCATAACCATCACCATTAGTGCTTGTCATAGCCCTTAAGTTTTTCACAGTAAAATAATGAAGTATTGCATGTGTGCTCTGATGCAAGTACATAGGATTACAGAATCACAGAATCAGTTAGGTTGGAAAATACCTCTGAGATCATCGAGTCCAATCATTGACTGAACACCACCTCCTCAACTGAGGGCCACATCCAGTCTTTTCTCTAAACACTTCCAGGGACGGTGACTCCACCACCTCCCTGGGCAGTCCACTCCAATATCTAATCACCCTTTCTATGAAGCAATTCTTCCTAATGTCCAACCTAAACCTCCCCTGGCACAGCTTGAGGCCATGTCCTCTCATCCTGTCACTGGCTGTCTGGGAGAAGAGGCCGACCTCCACCCGGCTACAACGTCCTTTCAGGTGGTTGTAGAGAGCGATAAGGTCCCCCCTGAGCCTCCTCCAGGCTGAGCCCCCCCAGCTCCCTCAGCTGCTCCCCATAGGACTTATTCTCCAGACCCTTCCCCAACTCCGTTGCCCTCCTCTGGACTCGCTCCACCACCTCAATTCCCTTCCTGAATTGAGGGGCCCAGAACTGGACACAGCACTCAAGATGTGGCCTCACCAGTGCCCAGTACAGGGGGAAATGCACACATTATGGAATATATTACCTTAGTGATATCCCCAAACCCCTCCACGCAGGCTGGGAAGTCACACCAGCTCCTGCACAAGGCTTTCCAGCTACAGACTAATATGGATTCATCTGTAATATAGAAATCCAGCCTGCATATGGGGGAGGGCAGGCAGGGAGAAGCAGCTCTGGGGGAACTCTCAGGAATATCATATAATCCTTTTTGAAGTATTTGATCTTAAATTTAAATGACAGTCCTTCCTCACAGCAATTTTATTTTTAAACACATCATAAAACCTTATGATTCTATGAAATGGAAGGAGACTATTGCAGAATCCCAATATTTAATAGTTTTAATATTAAAACCTAGTACTGTCATTGCAGTTTGCATGTTCAAAGCAGTATGCAAACATTAATTATTCTTCACATTAGCCCAAGGAGGTAAAGAAGATATTTATTATAAAATAGCCTCAGCCTGCAAGTTCAGATTCAGATGCAAAGTTCCACAACACTTTAGTATGCTTTCACTTCATTTTGTAACGAAATCCCATTAAAACACTTAGCTTAAAGCTCTGATGGTTTACCAAACATCCCACATCACACCAGTGGCAGAATCAGAATTAACTCTTCAGAGATTCTGACAACAGCTCCTGGACAATGTTTCCCATTTAAAATAATATTTCCATCTGCCCATGAGTTTGCTAGTCTGATATCTCATATAAAAACTTACTCATTTCACTATCAAAAGCCTATAGAAGATGTGTTAGGCCTTGTAGAAGAAAACGGGCTTTTCTATATTTACACAGTATCCTATTTTCAGCAACAGCTGAAGATTCATGAACTCAGAAATGTAACCTCCTCTGTCATCACCTCACTGCTTTTAGAGGACAACCCGGGATTCAAAGACTCAGATGTGTCTGTATCTGCTGAAGCTCTGGCAGGAGGGTCAATTTTTATATGAGTGCCCTTTAAATGCACATCTAGAGCAGAAATGAGTCAGAGTCCCCGTGTGCCCTGGAGAAGTTCCGATACGGATTTAGATCTGAACTTTAGATCTTTTTTATCTCTGTTTCTGAGAGTTAGAGTCTACTATTCAGGCTCCTGGGAACTAAAACAGCACAATGCTTTATTTTCTTTCTTGCTAATGCATCAATTGATTTTTTTTTGGTGGAAAAAATTGATTTAGTTAATATTCTTGAAGAAGGACGGATGCCCATCTTCAGCCTGCATCTTTATCTAGCTAACAGCAAGGAGAAAAAAACCTCCACAATCTGGCACTCAATAATGACATTGTTTTGCCAAGTCAGAACAATCAATAAGACTTTTGACTGAGCAAGGACATCTAGATGCCTATATGGTTACCTGTTACCTTACATTTGATTCTGAAAGGTAACCATCATTGTATTAAAATAATTAATTGTATAAACTTGATTATTGGAATATGGTGTGGATTGGAAAACCTTGTGATCTACAAGATGTCCTCATTAATAACTAGGTTTTAAAAATTAAGCAGCTGTAGAAAAGGAGACGTTTCAGATCAGGGGTCCTGCTGAATCACTGAAGTTCAGCTCACTGAAGCTGCAGATAAAGAGCAGACAAATCATTTTGTTAAAGAACATGACCAGGGATCCATCCAAACTGCCTAAGCTATAATGCCATTTGGGCTAAAACAGCAGTGAAAACAGAACTTCAGTCTAGATTTGACACAAGTTATTACTTCTTATTAAAACACAGGTGTGTCCGCACCACCTTTTAACATGAATTAACTGAGGTCAGTTGACCTCAGTTAAGATCTCATTATTGAAGTCTGTTTCCTAAGGGGAGAGGGCTAATGACACTGTCTGCACTTGCCTAATAACTTCTGAATATTTGAGCCAATTTCAACCCTCTTTGGCAGAGGAGTGGGGATCATACCAACATGAAGATCTCATGCACATAATGAAAAAAATCTGCATAGGAAGAAGAGCCTGTAAGTGCTTATACCACGAGAAAGGTTCAATCTTTGTTATCAGAGAAACTATTATTGAAGAGAGGTCAGGAATGTAAAGACTGGACCACAGTCTAAGTTTCTTTCTACTTCCTTTTCTTCCTTCATCTGAGAATAATTCAGCTGGCAATAGAGCCAACTACAGAACACAAATCCACAGAGCCAGCCCAGCTACTAGACATCTAATACACCTACTGTCCCAACAAAACCCTGCCCCAAACCATGGCCAAACTATTATCTATACAAAAGATGGATGGAGAGAGAACACTGAAGGCCATCCACAGACAGTCTGTCAAGCTGTGCCTGAACTTGGAAAATCCTATTGTTATCTATCTCAGAGGCAGAAACTGTGTCTCTACCTGTCATCTAGGCTACTTCTATGGTTAATGGAGAAAGAGAGGTATTGCCAAGAGTGATTCATCCCACCTAGATTTAGATGTTAGGGCTGAAATAACCTCCTGGAACTGTTTATCATTCTCAGTCAACTACCTTACAAAGTAAAAAAGTTAACAACATTCATTCCAAACAGTAGACTGCCAGGTTTTTATAGGGCCCTGGTGAGGAGGTATTAACTCAGTCATCCATCCCTAAATGAAGAAGATCAAATGGCATCCCAGGCTTCACTGACTCCAGTGTTTACTGAATTATTTGTCTTTGCAGCGTTGACAAATTCTGGGAACCAGGAGACAGAGATCCTAATCCAGGACAAATCCCTTGATTTCACTAGTTGTTCTCCTTTTATCCTGTACAACGGGATTGACTTCCCTCATAAGTATAGAGGGGATAAATTGAATTGAATAGGTGACTTTCAAAAAACAGCATCTTTCATCTGCAAAATATTCCATTCCCTTATTTTTTCAAACAGTAGTTACCTATGGAACATAAGGACAATACGTGCACTTGAAGACAGCTATTTTCTGAACACTTTTTGGCAGCAGAAAGAGGGGCAGATATTCAGAAGGTGTTTCTAGGACAATATCCTGTTTCATTTTATGTAGACCAGAGGCTCTTCATGACAAGGACTATATTCTGATGCCCTTTAATGCAATAACCTTGTAATAAATCTGTGCTGTTAGGAACTTGTCATTTCATTTGGTTCCTAGGACTCTCCAAGGCAGCATCTGCTGCAGTTAATGTTGCTGTGGGTTAAGAATTTTTGATCTCAAGTGTTTCTTTTTTCTCATCAAATATATAATTTCTATGTCAAGATATGTTGATATTCTGTCAGGAGAATATCACAAAGGCTGGAAATTCTGATCTTCCCCCCATTTTCAACCTGCAACTATTACTAATAAACACTTTTAGTCTGGAAAATATATTATTTGGAAGTTTTCTGTAACTGCACAAAAGCCCTTGTGTCAACACTGATGCCTTCCCAATGTATAAAGGAAGGCACAGTTCAGCCCAGCAGAGGAGTCACATAGGAGTGGTGGGAGAAACACATCCACAGTCACAAATTACATCCCAAGTTGGTTCACACCAGCAGAACTCCACTGACTTCAGTGGTGTTACTTGCACCTTACATTAAGATAGATCAGTTCTCTTCAGGACTCAGTTCTGTGGCAAAGCAGGACAACCTCTCTGCTTTCAGTGGTGTTCCCACCCAGCTTGTGGCTGAGACTCAAGCTACCACACCTGAAAAACTGGTGGTTTCCCATCAGGAACAAAAACAGTCTCAGTGGGAAGTGGAGAGATCTGGGCAACACTTTTCTAGGCAAATACAGTTGGTGCCATGTGTTTCTGCTTCGCAGGGAAATGCTTGGAGGACTTAACATGCCTCAGCTCTCCAGCTCATTACATCAGATATGTGTCAGCCAGACATCTCACACCTCTTACATCTGCTTTATTATCTCAAAGTCCAATTCACTGTTTTACACTTTTTTGTCATAACAACAGCTCCCAGTAACCTTTAGTTACACCCAGCCATGAGCCTCCTCCCAAACCACCATGCAGCAAGTACCACATACCTCTGATTTCCTTGATTTGACTTCCAAAGTAAACTCTTCTGGAGAAATTTATCATCTCATCAATTTTGCTTGTGACTATCGTAATGGAAATAAAGAATGTCGAGTATGAGCTGGAGGATGCCTTTATTTCCTACACCGTGTTGGGTTGGGGGCCATCTTACTGTGTCCTGTACAGGGTCTTTGGCAACTGAACTGAGAAGGGAAGTTTAGCTTTTCAAGGGAAAAGTTCAACAATAGAGGTTTAGTACCACTGCAACACTCAGTTTTATCCTGCTAACATTTTCTCTGCTAACATTTTCTCTTTTTTTTCCACAAGGCCTTATGTGGAAAAAAGGATTTACTGTCTTAGACTATTTTCCTGACGACTTGCAGCCACTTAAGAAAAAATCATTAATACTTTCAGGGAATTTTCAGTCTAGAGGGATAATAGTTGAAGAAAAGTGGGGAGGGGGATGTGCACATCTCTGCAGCATATCAACTCTTTACCACAATTTTTTTGTTGTGTTCAAAAAGGCAACAGGATGGATGCGAGTGTGCCATTTGTTGCCATGACAAACTGACTTACAGTGAAGAAATGGGAAATGGATAGTGGTGGTGGTCACTTCCCAGTTCCTGCTGCCACAGCACACTTCAGTAACACTTGATCTTTTGAACACAGCAGCCTTGCTGCTTCATTTTCTTCATGTATTAGATAGTCATATATCTTTAATGAGGAGTAAGAGCAGCACAATCAATTATTTACTATGCAGCTGACAGCATGCAATGAAGACACAACAGACAACTCTTCAATAATGCATCACCGTGTGCCATGAATCAGTGTTGCGTACAACTACAAGACAATATGAAAGAGCCTTGCACTTAGCTCGACTTCACAGCCAGGAAAATTACCTACAATTGTCTACTTCACTCTGCTGAAAGGAATTATTCTGTCCTAGCAGCTTTAGGGATTTGCGTATTTTTTAAGAGAAGCAAAAGTAGATTCACCTCCAAGGCAGATATAAGGCTCACTAAGCACATTCTACCTGAGTTCTAAGGAGACCAAAACAATTCCTCTGGTATCCTGTTGCCTTAAGAAAGTCGTTTTATTTTAAGAGTTTGATTCTGTTACTGTTACAAAGTTCAGCTGTAAAATATACACGCACTGCAGCATAAGGCAAATTTCATTTTAATCAGCATGGCAGAATCAGGTCAGTCTGGGGATGCTAATGAGTGGGACGATAGATGTCTAAAGCAACACTTTAGAGAGAGTATATTACTACAGAAATACTTCACATCTCTTGCGTCTCTACCCTTAAACACCACATCCTGTAACACAGGGGCTGGAGGGAGAGGGAATGTTCCCCACTGGGGCAAGTCTTTCTGTCCCTGCCCTCTGGTACCAGCCAAGAAGCACAAAGAGCAGTTTCAAGCATGGTTGTAATACAAAGAAGACATTTTGCAAGATTTCCCACCCAAATGCAAACAGCAGAGCTTGGCCAAAGAATTCTGGGCACCTAGTGCACCAAGACAACAGGCCAATACAATTGATCTCTCTTTTTTCCCATTTTGGTTTCATTCTCAGTCTCATCCTATGCCACACGCACTCCCTTTTCCCTCACCCATTTTTTTTCCCATGGTTGCCTATGGAGTGGTGGTATGGATTTGATGGTTTAGCCTGTAGCACACATGACTGTGCAGGTGATCTCATGCTGGGAAGTTACACACTTCAGTAGTGAGTTAAATCTCACTGAAACAGGTGTGAACATGACAGACACCTGTCTATCAGAGCACAGCACAAGAAGGGCACAAGGTAGGACTCCAAAGCTTCTCAATACAGATCTGGTGCAGGGAGCATAGAAAAACACCACAGAAGGTAGAAAAGGATGTTCAGATGTTTCTTGGGAAAGCTCTGAGCATGGCTCCAAGATCACATGAGAGAGGGGATTTGGGAGAAAAGAACTAGCTTCTTAATTCCTCCTCTGCTCAGGGAAAGAGTATATTGAATGATCTGCCACAAGAAACACCTTCCCAACTCAACATGACAATACTGCATCAGCAGTCAGGTGTGCTTTGGTGATGAGCTGTTCCTAGGTTAGGCATTCTTTGATTTTTCAACTGTCTAGACTTGCAGGATGTGCTTCTATTCCCTTCTGATTAAAATTTGTGCTAAAAATCTTAATTTATCCGTGCAACACTTTCGATTCCCTTCCCTTAAGGTAGCAACAGCCTAGTGACAGATCTACCCATCTCTAGTAGGGCATTGGATTAAGAGGCTACACAGAGAATCATAGAGTGGTTTGGGTTGGAAGGGACCTTAAAGATCATCTTGTTCCAACACCCCTGCAATAAGCAAGGACATCTTCCACTTGACTTGGTTGCTCAGAGCCCCATCCAGTCTGGCCTTGAACTCTTCCAGGAATGGGCCATCCTCAACTTCTCTGGGCATACCCAAAGCCAATAAATTTGAGCATGAAAAAGTATATTATTAGTGTGTTTCCACTTAACACCAAGATGTTAAAATGGTATGTTGGTCTTTAGGGCATTCAGAACTGAAAAATGAGTTTCTCCCCATATCCTCGGTGAATGAATGCTTCACAGAGGAGTGTTTTGCTGAGACTCATCTTGATAAACACAGCAATTGTCTAACACCATGAAAAGGACTTAGAAATTACTCTCTCCCTAAATTAGATGGAGAAAAGGAAAAACATTTTTGGAAAAAGAGACAGAGACATACAGGATGCAACCAGAGAAGTAAACAGTTTATAAAAACGGATGTTGATGGAGCCATGTAAAAAGGCACAGTCAGTATGCCAAGATTACATATATTCTAAATAAGTCAGAGGCTTACACTGCTGTTCCATCATGATCTCACACATACATAAAACATACATAACACAGAATTCCAATGCTTTTTATCCAGGGTATCCAACTTTTTGATCTAGACTGGTCAGACATCCCTGTAATATGTCTTATTTTAGAGATGTGGTGTAACCTTCCTGGCTGGCATTATGCAACATCTCCTCCCTTCACAAGTGTTCGGAGAATTCCTGGGGAGTCAACTCCTCCTGCCTGCGATTTTGCACAGGAAAATGAGACATGACTTCACTGACACCAATTTGGGACTACCAAGGGGCTCACTCCAGCATAACACACAGTTTCCAGGGTAATCAGGTGAAACACACTGCTATTTCACTCCAGGGATGAATCCCTTGCTGGAATGGAGAAGGACAGGTACCTTGATGTTGTGCTCTCTCCATGGACATGGACAGACTGCAGACTTCTAGATAGCTAAAGACAGTTGATCATAATTCCACCCATAATGACTTGATCACAGTCAAGATTAGTGAAAAAATGAAGTTTAAAACCAATCAAGGTTTTGATTTGTGCACCATACACCTTCCAGTGGATTATGTTGCCTGAGGTCCTTTAGACTCGGTGACCGCAGACCAACCCAGTCACTTGCTGTGCAGCAATACATACAACAACAATGCTGTAGAATAACAGAGGATAAAAGCCTTAAATGAACTCTGAGAAGGGTTCATTAACAAGTTATGTATGGGGTAACTCTTATTACATTGCCAGAAGCTCAGCCTACCATTAAGATCAGACAAACCCAGCACTTTGCTGAGCAATCTTTGTTGTTTGCTGCAAGACTCCAGTGGAAGAATGTCTTATTTGGATACCTTACTTTTCTAGGCTGTCTTTTTAAAATATATATGAGATACACTCATCAAAGGGAAAAGTCTTTTCACAGATGTATAGTTGGTTCTTCCCACTCACAAGCAATGCACCTGCTTTCACAAAAAAAAGGCTATTTTTGAGGTATTGTTTTTAATGTAAACAGTGTTTTATGTGCTCCAAGGCAGACTCTAGCAGTGTCATAAATATCACGCTGTCTGTAAACACTAAGAGTTTGTTCTGAAATACTAGCTATAAAATTCTCTTTTTTTTGCCACATTTGTTTCCTATTTTTGATCATCATTCCTGATGTTACAGATTCTCCCTGGTGTAAACTGGCACAGTTCCCCTGATATTAATGAAAGTACAAAAACATATGTAGTAGTTTGAGACCTGGATCACAGCAATTTAAGTCTAAGTTCAATGATGTACTCAGGACTATTCTCCAGAGCAGAATCCTGCAAGAATATGGAACAATGTAGATTTGTGATAAGAGCAAAAAGTTGGATGTCAAAAAGAATACGTTCTGTCACTAGAGAACTGTGTAAGTATAACTCACCTTCATTTTATTCCCTGTGAAACAAGGAGTATAGTTTCACCAGGGTCAGTCAGCAATAATACTAGTAATTAATATATTTTGCCTTAGATATCCTGAAAGGCTTCATTCAGTAAAACCTTAAAGTATTTTCAGAACCACAGTGGAAGGGAGCTATTAACAGTGCAGTTTGTTCTTATAAATAGGTCTTTTCCATCACTAAGTTTTGATCTCAGTGATCTTATAAAAGAACTATGGAAAAACTGGCAGCTGTTATCTTGACAGATGGGTCTCTGCTGGACATTAGACAGTTGTCTCTCTGAGGAACAACAGGAATTTCCCAGTGCCTGTATCTATTTTCATCTCCTCAACAGACCACTCATGTCTTGGATTAGTGAAGAAGCAAGGAGAATGCAAAATAAACATTTTAGGGAAAACATCACAGAGAAAGGGGTGAGAATCAGAGCAGTACCACCTATTAGTGACTTTCTCCTTGAGTTTTACTGAAGTGACAGACAGAAAAAGCATCAGAAGTTTCTTATAGAGCCAATGGATACAAATAGGCACTTCCAGAAGGTGGGACACAGAAAGCCTCTGTACTGAGTGAAGTGCAGCCTACAGTCAGCTAGTGGTATGAGGGTGCACCTCAATCTTAAGCTCTTTCTAAAATTTAGCAGCGTCATCCACTTTGGATGTAGAGCTTTGAATCTGATTTTAAGGACAGACATAAACCTGAGAAAGATTCATCCTTTTTAAGGGGTGGTCAGTAGAGAGGGTGCTGCTGCCCATCCTTTCTATTATAAAAACTTGCCAAGGCATACCACAAGTTCAACTTCATCTCAAGCCTGAATTTAAACTCATGTTCTTCACATTTTCCGATGGAATTCTCACCACTGGAAAGCCAAACACCCAACGGGATCACACTCTCTGTTCCCTCCCTGAATCTGTATGGTAGCTGGAAATGGAGAATGATGAAGGGAAGAGAAAACTAAGCAAGTAGTAATGAAGGAGGTCAGTGGGATGGACAGAGACCTGGATCCCAATTCATAGACTCATAGAATGGTTTGGGTTGGAAGGGACCTTAAAGATCATTTTGTTCCAACTCCCTGCCATGGGCAGGGACACCTTCCACTAGATCAAGTTGCTCAGAGCCCCATCCAGTCTGGCCTTAAACACTTCCAAGGACAAGGCATTCACAACCTCTCTGGGCAACCAATCCTTGCTCTCAAGACTTGTTAGATCAGCTGTGCCTGATGTTGTGTAGGGCTTGTCCCTGCATTTTTATCATTGACTTTGGTGGGAGTTTGAGGATGGACTGCACAGACCATAATAATAACTTTTTCTAAAAGCAAAAGTATTTTCACACTCTGGACTGCTGCAAACAAAAGACATTGTAAATTAAGCCAGTTTAGATACTACAAATAGAAATAGTAGTCGGTTCACAGACACAAACAACAGAGATAAACACTGCCAAAAATACCTCAATGGCTCCACAGAGTGGAGAGCAACACAAGCTGAGCTTGGACCAAACAGGGAAGCATTACATAAACAAATGTATTATTACCCCAACAACAAAAAGCCTGAAGATTTCAGACTCTACAGTGAAATGTGTAATATTATTATATGCAAAATCAAAGACAGAGATGGTCAAATATATTGCATAACTCACAGGGATTGCTGTAGACGAGACAGTGCCCTATCCCAGGTCACACTGTCTTTTATCATCCCAGTATGTGCAACTGAAAATATAGCATCCTATATGAGCAACTTACTCTATGAACTCAGTAAAAATCTGTTCCTAACAATCAAATGGCAAAAACACACAAACCATAGTAACAAAGTGTGTTTTTCTGTAGAAAAAACAATGGATGTCCTGTTCAATTTCAAAACTACCGGGAAAAAACAGTTCAGGGTTGAATAGAATGAAACATTTTGCTTTAGAAAATAATAATAATAATAATAATAAAGCCTTATGTTCATCTGAAATGTTTAATTCCAGTGAGAATTCATTGCTGTGTTTTCTGATTACTAATATTCAGCTTGGGTGAGGTCTAGGGAGTTCTTGAGCACCAACCCCTTTCCATTTACAGAATATCAAGCATTGTTTAGCTACATCCAAGGTAAAAGACACCAGAGCTATTAAGGAACAAACATAAAAGGAAAACAGAAAAGCTTAAATTCATAAGGAGCTTGATGAAGGGGAGGCATATCAGATAAAATTCAAGTATACAGACAGCCAAACCAGACAAAAAAAAGGCAGAACTGACCTAAAATTTGGATCAAGGAAACTGAGATTTATATGAGAGGGATACAGTTATCTGGCCTAAAATAATCATTCACCCAGATACTCAGGGGTATTCTATATTGCTTTTAAAAATAATTGAACAGATCTTCCCTGACCAGGTAACATGGCTTACTCTGTAATCCATAAGATGTAATGTTATGGAACATTTAAAAGCTCAATTCATTTAAATTGCTGCTTCCATTTTCCCATTTTGCACAGCAAAGAAAAAAGACTGTGGCAGTTAATTTCTTTCTGTTTTGTGTACCATTTTAATGCTCCCACACGGATCTGCTGATTGACTGACTGCCTGCACAGGGAGTTTCAGTGATCCCACTCCCAAGGGCAGCAATCACCCAGGGTGCTGAGCCTTTGGAAATCATTCATCAGAATTGTAAGTATTCTGGCTGTTCACATCATGAAACACTTGCCAGGAAAAAAGGAAATAAAAGGGAAAATTACAGCTATTACATTATTTACTGTATCAAAAGTCTAAGACAGCCATAACAATTCTGGTAATTCGATTCGTGATCTGTGCATATTTCTGTAATTTTTGTGTGCTTTGCCTTTTTAAGTCACATCACCAGCCTTGCCTGTGCACCCGGGTTTACCTTCTAGCAAGAGGATTAAATACTGCTTTCTGTCCTTATGGATCTTCACTTTTTAACTTGCTGTTCACAGCCTTCTTGGAGAGGTGATCACACATTTCAGAGCCCAGTAGGGTTGCTATTTAGCAGCCAAATCTCCAAGAAAAAAACCCTAAACAACAACCTGCATATAAATTTTTGCCCAGCTTACAAATGACCCAGCAAGCCCTTCTGTGACCTGCCCTTAGTACTAAGGTGCCTTCCACAATGCAAACAGCCTTGTCTGCAAAGATCTGAGCACCTGACTGGAGATTATGACACCAGACTCCCAGACAGCAAATCTCAAATTAACGTTTTGCTGAGCAGTTTCAGAAATACATCTTTCATCAGTGTTTTCCGAGGGTTTAAAAGAAAGTAGTGTGATTTTTAAAAAATGGTATTTTATAAACCAGTTGCACTTGGATTGCAACACTGCATTAAGCAAAGAAGTCATTTTTGGAGCAAATATACCAGCCTGCTTCTGTTCAGGAGTAATATTTTTCTATCTCTGTTACACTAATTAGGTGGATAATACAGGCACAGCGCACCCTGCAAGCAGCCAGAACTCCAGCAGTGTTTAGTTGCCTCTCTTTGACCGGAACTGCTTTACAGGACTGTGAAACCTAAATATTGGTGCATTGCAGATTGTCATTTTTAGCTGCTGCAATACCCCGTTTTGTTTTGGTCCCTACTGCCAGATGACATCATCTTGTAGCAACTTTTTCAGTGGAGCAGCCAAAGCTGCTTTTCCCAGGATATTGCTGACTAGAAATCCAACAATACTGCATTTTCTTTTCTTTTTCTTTTCTTTTTTTTTTTTTTTGAGTCTTCCTGCTGCAAGTAAGACTAGAAGGATGGGAAGGGAGAGGAAATTACAGAATACTATCAGCAAGGAATATCACAGGTGGCCCTGGGAAAGGCAGTGGTGCACATACTGTTGTACAGCCTAAAAGTGGATCATATCCACACCCAATAAACACAGAACCACTATCAATTCTTCAGAAATGGTGCAGGTGCAGATACATACAATTCTATTTTCTCACATCAGCCTGAGTTTTGTGTCAGTTTCTCCACCTAGTAATTTAATTATGGCTACATGTGAAGCCCTAGCAGTGAAAAAATCCAAACAATCAAAAAACAAAACACAGAAAGGTCTTGTTTGCCATGTGGCAAAGATGATTTCTGCTATAAATGCTTCACAGGCTGAGAGCACGACATCAGGTTGTCATGTAACATGGAGTTACAAGACAAAATATATTTGTCTTGACCTCCACATCAAGTTTGAATTTTGTGCGTGTTCAAATCAAATACCAAATTTCCCCTGGGTGAGCTCCAAGACCTGTGTTGAGTCTTGGTATTGCTTAATAAAGAGAGGAGGAAGATTTAAACTACACATTTTTGTCATTTCTTTCAAATGATCTAATGCTTTGCACAGCCATTAGAAGGATATGGAGTTTCACACACAACATGAAGCTGACAGTGAGCATTTCTAGCTATGGCTCAATTATGTTTCACTCTAAGGCAGACAGACCCTGTCCCAGTGACCAGAAAAACATGTTATCTGATCCCTAATTGCTTTAACAGTCCACAGAACCTTTTTAGCTGGTGCCCAGATATGATCTTTATTTCTGTCTTCAGGGTGACAGTGTTATCCAACCGAGTGCATTGGGCCACGTCTCCATTCAGTTGCTTACATCTCAATCATTTAGGCTCCCAGAAGAGAACACAAATCAGTGTCACCTGTGTTTTTAAGGTTACAGGAACATCTAACCCTTTTTCCGATCTCACTCAGAGCAACTTCACATCCTGCTTGCTCTGCTAAAGTGTTACAGAACGCAAAGCAGGAGCTCTGCCATTTTATCTGCTTCAGAAGCCTTTGCAGAGATTAGGAAGTGTTGCTCTGCTCTCTCCCACCTTGCTATCTGGACACAGAAGTTCTATGCCACCTTGCTATCTGGACACAAAAGGTCAGGCTTTAAGCTGGGGCAAATCAATTGAACCTCAAAAAGGTCAATAGAGCAATGCTACATTGTCCTGGCTGAGGAGAAATTCTCACTGAGCCATTCCAGAGATATGAGACTTGAGATACAGCATTTCCCACCACATATAACCTATAACCATTTTCTACTCTCCTATACAGTTTTCCTAGCTCCCTAGATATTCTATTCCATTTCTTGCTGGTTTAAATTCTTTTTTTCTCACTTGCTGTATTTCAAGAAAATTTGCCTTCCTGGAAGCCAGAAAATGAACACATTCTAAACCTTGCACCACAAAGATTTTCTAACATGGAATTACTCTGCTGGACCCAGGACCAATAAACTTTGATGGGATCACAACAGATACAGTGAGAATATTTACCCACAACTTCTTATTCTTAACAGTAAGAAACTCTTCATTTGTCCTTGCATCAAGAGCCTTCTGAGAGGGTAGGAAGGAGAAATGATAAAGTCTCTCTGTGTCC
Organism: Manacus vitellinus; assembly: GCF_001715985.3. Classification (NCBI taxonomy): domain Eukaryota; kingdom Metazoa; phylum Chordata; class Aves; order Passeriformes; family Pipridae; genus Manacus; species Manacus vitellinus. The sequence goes on from NW_021938895.1 coordinate 3,814,145, forward strand.
TTGCACATACACTTTGAAAGGACTAAAATATGAGAGAGATCTTTGTGGTTTAATTTGTGTGAAGAAAAAAAAAGACCTCTGTATGAGACATGAAAATAGTCTCAACATTTTTACTGCAAAAGCAGAACATCTGATGTTAGATGGTTATATCAGTCAGGGGTTGCAAGAACAAAACAGGATTTTGTATAAATTTCCCCCCCACAGATATAAAAACTAGTGTGCTAGCTGAGCACAGAATAAAATGAACATGTTTCATTACCTTAAGATAATGATTGTATTTTATTTTTTTCACACAAATTCAAAGCAAATTGATCCAGGTTTAGTTTGACTGGGTTTGCTGCATTGGTGTGACTTTGCTAAAAATAGGTAAATCAAACCAGAGCTCCCTACTCAAGTTTGACCCTATATTAATAGAAATATGCATGACCCCAAGACACTCCTACATTAGTGAGTCTGAGTCAGGGCAGACTCCCTGACTCATCCAAATTGCATTTCTCATTTTGGGTAACTTGGAAATAACAGTGGCATGGATGCCACAGGAGGGGCAGTAAGTGATACTTGTATTAGCACCTTCATTTTTGGAAATTCGGTGTGCCTGCTATACACAGCCAGAGGAAGGAAGGCAAAAAATAAAGGAATCAAACTCTGGCTTGTATAGGGAGACAGCCATCCTTCCCTGTGGGTGGGGAAAGTGCCAAGGAACAAATTGGATAGTGTGTACAAAAGGAACAAAAACCCTCTATCCTGCTGTTTACTTGCATGGCACATGCCACTAAATGTGTGTGCCTTGGGGGAATGCCAACCCCCAGGAAAATCCGGCCCATCTTGAAGAGAGTCATCATTTACTACTGAAAAAAAGGAGCTGGGGTAGTGAGAGGCTGAGAGATGATCGGGTTTAACTTCAGCTGGCCCAAATCCAAATATGCGAGCAAAGGCTTACGAGAACTTTCTTGTGATGTCTCTGTGCCAACAATAGATGTGGACAGGGCAAATATTTACAGACCGAAAGTGGAGGGAGACTAACTGCGGGGGGAGTCAGACTCTGCCTGAAGTGCTTATTATCCCGATTAGCCCCGTGGCGGCTCCCTGGCCCCGAACTGCTCCTGCCCGGAGCCGCAGACAGGATGGGGTGACTCAATGGCGATGCCGCCAGCACAAGATGTCTTTTCACACATACCCTGCCCTGCCGCCCTCGCTTTCCCTGGGGGGTATTAATAGCAGTGTAGTCATACTATACATACTACAGAGTGACCCCCTCGCTTTGAAGTGAGCCCAGACAAGGCTAAAACATGTTCAAAACAAACAAAATCATCCTGGAGACCTGGCTGAGGTATTGACTCTTGTGCTCCATGCCCTGAATGCTTCCTTTCTCTCTGAGCATCTCTCTGAGGCCACCTGCCTCTATAAGCGTCTTTCCTCAACACCTGAACGTGTCCTAACATATAGGAAAACGAGCTATTAAATGGATGATTTGGCTGAGACATGTCTCTTACTTTGTTTGCCTTTGTAAACATAAAATAAATAGAATCGTAACATACATGTGTATCTGTCTGTGTCCCTTCCTCCTCTGTTTTTTTGTTCACCTTCCTCAGCTGTCTGAGAATGAGAGTTTCTCTTAATCCATTTTTTGCACAGTTAAGCACAATGGAGCTCCTGAATGATGCTGCAATACAAACATAATCAAATTCTCTTTTCTCTGTTCCAGGAAACGATGGCAATGCTATAAAAAAAAAAAATAATGGTGGGGACATCTAGAGTAGTGGGGAGGGCATTTGAGAGCAGAACTTTGTCCAAAAGCACCTGCATCGAAAGCAACCAAAAAAATTATTAAAATGGTTGTTTAGTTGTGGTAACTGGCTAGTTCATTTCTTATTCTCCAGAGCTGAACATGTCGCTCACCCTGGAGTGCAGGTTATCACTGGATAAATTCAAACTGTAGATCTCCCCAGCTTTGCCTTCCTCAATATTTATGTCTGAAGTCCAAGAATTGCCACTGGCTGATCACTGCAGGATAGATCTTTAGCAAGCAGGACTGTGAAATGAATAGCCACATCCTGAAGCATCTGATTACAGGGTTTTAATTGCATTATTTTCAACCATTTAAAAACTTATTATTTGCCTTTTCCTACACACCCACGTCTACTGGAATAACTGGAAACACGGTCAGAGATGCATGGAAAAATACAGAAACTGTCTGAAAGAAACAGTTATGTAATACAGAAGTAAACACAGCCTTCACTGGGATGTTAAATAATGAACTATCTTCCGTTTCTCAGTCACCTTGTGTTTTAATGCTCAATGTCCTGATGTCCAAGGCATGCCCAGGTGTGCAAGTGAATAATTTTCTATTTACCTTTTCTCCTAAGAAAATAAAATCAATAATGAAACTCCACAAATGTCACAAGCTGCAGCAACATGCAGTCTTCAAGAAGTACATGGACATTCTTCCTACATAGCCCTATGGAGAGCCACAAAGCAAACGCAGCTCTGTGTCCTCACAGGTAAAAGATTGTTTAGCTGGTGTGACTCTCACACTGGATTGCACAGTACCAGGAGGGTGTTCCTTGCAGCTACTCTACAGTGCCCATTAAATTACTTACTTTCTCTCCTTCTGGCCTGGGTGTGCAGGAAATTAAGACAGGCGTGTCCTGACCATCTGCAGGAGCTAAATCATGCATTGGACATTCTTGTCATCAGGTTCTCAGTCTGCCCAAAGTAAGATTAAACAGAAGACGCGATTAACTGCCCAGTGAGGCCAGTAGCAAGCTCTGGGATTGGATCCAGAGCCATGCTTAGACTTGGGAATGACTGCTCTGATACACAGCCTGGATCCTGCTCCATGAGCACTTTGTCAGAAAGCAGCTCCCCAACGCTGCATGTGTGTGTGGCATTGATGCTGCCAAGACAAACGTAGTCATTCTCAGTCTAATCCTAAAACCTTTCACTCTTTTCCTTCTGTTTGGAGTTCTGTTTCTGCTCCCCAGTCAGAAACCTCTAAGCAGGCGCTGACCTGTCTGATCTCAGCTGGGGTCTGAGCCAACATGGATTATCACCAGCGGAGAGCTACAAAATCATGGCTGGGGCACGTCGAGGTCATGGATGTTTCCTCAGCTGAAATTGCACTCTCTCTCTCTCTCTCCTTCATAGCTGTGCATCTTCGACCTAACTTTGCAGCTTAGAGAGAAATACTGCGGGTATTTCCACATTTCATGCCGGGGTCATCCAAAGGCTGCCCTCTGGATCAGACTTACTCTATATTCAGACAGTGAAATACAAGTGCAACCCCGGGCACAGCCCAAGGGACTCTATGTCTAAGCCTGTCTGGCAGTTTAATACTCTTGCCAGGCACCTTGGCACAGGGACGGGCAGCCTGCAGAGTGCCCCAGGGCAGGGCTGTGATCAGGAGCGGTGCTCACACACCTCTCGCTCCCAGCCCCTGTCAGACACGGCCTGGGGTGGTGTTGGAGAACGAGAATGTGCTTGTCTCCAACCCAGCAGATCCTCTCGAGCTACAGGCTGAACGTGCCACATGTGCTACACCTGTGGATCACACACATATACATCACAGAAGGCAGTCAACATCATTACTAAATAAACTAATAAGTACTTAAAATTGCAAGCCAAATGGGACAGATCTTCATTTAATGTGGCCAGACGTGTCTACATGACTCATAACATCAAAAAGTCCAGTAAAATCTGAGAAACACCCAGTGCCTGCTACAGACCTGCTCCCACAACCATCTTTAAACTGCAGATGTATAAAAAATGCAGCAAGTATTAACCAGATTAAAAATGTCACACCTACCAGGATAGCAGAATGTAACGTCTGGTCTCACACACACTTTCTTTTATATAAAAGTGTGGTTGAAGATATAAATTTCTCCCAGTACCTCTGCAATGGTCACTTCAACACATCCATGCCAGAAACACAACACTAGCAACAAATGGCACAGTTTTTAGAACCACAGAATCACTTAGGATGGAAAAGAACTCTAAGATCATTGAGTCCAACCATGAACCTAACACTGCCATGCAGTCTTGGGCATGTAAACACAGCATAAAGGGCAGATATTTGAAGATAATTAGGTGTCTGAAGATGCAATAGTCATACTGTGGGCATTTCAAATGCATATGGACATCAAACTCCTTTGATTTCAACTACACTGAAACTTTTTAACTCTAAATATTTTCTGAAGTTTTCTCCAGACATAAAGTGAACTGTCACAAAGTTACAGTAATTACCATCACTTCAAAGCCTAAACATCTCTTTTTAAAAGTTCGACTTCCTAAGCTGCAATGCTGTGTGAAAACATCTATGACATTTACCACTAAAAAAATCCCCAACTCTTAAAAGTGAGGAAATGGACAAGTGAGAACATTGCAAAGTTTATCATGTCCACACAGTAAAAAACATGTATTTTCATTACCCAGTATGAAGAACCCGCACTGCATCACAGGAGGCAGCCATAATTCCGATATGTTAATACTGAAATTCATATTATACTTCTCAACTTTGGTGCGTAGATACTTTAAAAAATACTGGGTAGTGGAATATATCAGTTGATGTGAGTGTTAATAAGACATATATCATTATTCATGCTTACATTTTGATGGAGTATTCACAAATACTATTTCTGAGTCAGCTTTGACCTGGCAATCCCCATGGAACAGACTGACATCCTACTTGGCTGAACTTGCTCACAAGGCACATCCGTTGTTTTAAAACTAAATGTATTTCTGCCCTTGTCAACCTGCTATCTCATTATCTCACTATTCACTGACAAAAGAAATGATGAATCACAAGCACTGGGGGACAGGGGACCAAATACACTCAATAAAATGAACCTCATTATGTCAGTTGTGAGTAGCATGATGAAAACCTCCAAGGGTTACTGCAACACAAGTAAAGAAGAGTTGTGTTCTATTGAAAATAATGATGAATAGACACTTGAAGAAAAATCAGCAAAATGAAGGCCAGAGGTGGATTTGCATTTGGGAGTTTTGGTTGTGTGACATTAACAGACAAGAGAATTGTGATTTCACAAAGGTTTTGTTGTGTATTTTGTTTGATCAGTAGGGCTAGAAAATACACAAAGCAGGTAGCATTTTATACTTAATGGGACAAAACTGTTACAAAATCAAGTGAAAAGTCTTACACCCAAACCATCTACGGGATGAGGTTGTATTTTACCAATAACAGATACTATCCATTTCTCTGTTATTCCTTGTAATGTCTATGATGCAGGCCTACATTGGGAAAGGTACCAAGGCACTCAGTATCTCCATGCACAGACTGCGCCGCTGCCATGTGCACCTCCCAGGGATGTGCAGGCAATCCCAGGATCCTGCTGTGTCCACACAGCTCCAGCCACGTAACCAATCATGCACCTTTCTGTGTAGTCACCCAGTGACCCCAGGATTTGTCCCCAGACCACCTCCAGTGTTAGCAGGACTTAAAAATAAAGGTGAACTTCCGTGCTAGGTACACATCATATTTTCAGATGGGATCATTTCATTTTAAAGTCACTCTGTAGAGAATTTTTCCATGTTCTTTCCAGTGTGGTTATTTTTTTTTTTCCCATACACAGATGTCCTTGAGGAATGCTTAAGTCACAAACTGTGAATGCTGTTTGCCAATGTAGTGTTTTTCTGCAACACAAGACAGTTCTGATGCGTGTGTGACACAGGGAACCTCACAACCACGTGCCCTGTGAGCAGGAGCACACGCCAGAAGCGGAGTCAAAGAGCCCTGCTGCAAAACAGGGCAGGGCTGAAGATGGGACACAGCTGCAAACGGCCAGTGGCCACTTCTGAAAAGAGGAACTTGCTTTGCCTGTACTACATTGATAAGGCAGGGTTTTCCAGAAGAGTCAGTCAAATAAAGTTTTTAAAGAAAAACAAAGCAGTGGGATGTCAATTCAATGAGACACAATAACTGCAAGGGGATTTATGCAAACAGTGTTTGTTAACCTGAGCAGCACACTGGCTTGACAAACTTCCTGAACTGCAAATGTTTCTGTGCATTGCAGGTCCCCATGGAAAGGCTTCTCCTAGATCCTGCTGTCTTCTGCTGGGCATTTCTAATACTCATTGATTTTCACAGAAAGAGCCATTTACCTAGGTAAATTCCCAGCACTAATCCAAGGTTTCTGCCCAGTAATCCTCCCATCAAAGACATACCTTGAAGTCAAACCCCCATCCATTTCAATGCAGCTATCTTGGTTTTCATATACAATAAGTGCTATCTAATAAAAATTGTATCAACCAAAGTGGTCTAAAAACATAATTAAGGCCTCTAGATAAGTACAGAAAATGACTTTGAAATGTGATACTACATTCCATAATTGGTTAAGCATTTTTTTAATCAGCCTTTAATAAGATTCTGTTACTTCTCTGAGAAGTGACCAGTTCTAGAGATGTCTAATTCAAGCTGGTGATCAGAATGCCAGTGGATGAAAATGGTTCCAGAACTCTGCACCAGCTTGCTCTTCACAGAACAGAGCACCTCCTACAAAATGCTGACTGTCCTTTGGTGTCAGTGAATTCCATCCATGTCAGGACATCTTCTTGGTGGAGCCAAGCAATAGAGGCAACAGGTGGAAACTGATGAATGGGAAGTTCCACCTGAATATAAAGAACTTTTTTACTGTGCAGTGACCGAGCACTAGAGCAGATTGCCTGGAGAGGATGTAGAATCTCCCTCACTGGAGATATTCAAGAGCCACCTGGACACAATCCTGTGCAATGTGCTCAAGGATGACCCTGCTTGAGCAAGGAGGTGGGACCAGATGACCCTCTGCAGTCCCTTCCAACCTGACCCATCCTGTGATGCTGTAATTTATTTCACCATCATAAAGCCAGAAAGAAAATCAGGTAACATTTTGATCGACAGCATTTTGCAGTTGCCATCCATATCTATACAGGAAAAGGTATCAAAGGTATGGACACACAAAGAAAATGAAATGCACAAGGAGAAAAATAGTTGCCATGACTAAACCTAGGGAAGCAAATGAGTTCAAGTTCAAATGTTGTTATGGGGGGAGTCAGACTAATTGCCAACAGAGTCCTAAAAGCTATAAATCTAGGAAGGAACTGAAACCTCTAGGACTAATTTACATAAGGAAAAGACCATGAATGAGAATGCAACCAAAGCTTCCAAAATATATGACAAAACTACTAATTAATGCACCTATATGCCAGAGGTGATCCTTGCAATCTCTTCATCTCACTTCCTACTTTAATGCAAGCTGTAGGATTTTCACTAAATAATTCCTGTCTGAATTAGAGCCAATCTAAAGATTTCTCAGGGCAATGAAGTGACTGCAATTATTGATTAGTTTTTTCATTTATAAATCAGTATTGCCAGTTCAAATATATTCCTTATTTTAAGGTAAAGTTTCCCTTTCCAGCTATGATATCTATATGTATCTTGGTGAACTAACAGATCAGTTCAGTTGTCCTATCAATTCTTTATTCACCAAGTAAGTAGCAAACCATCCCTCAACCTCTGCTGAATAAATTAAGCATTTTATGTTCAGAAAGGTCTCCCAGCACTTCTACCACCCTCATGTCTCTTGCCAGCATTGTAGGCTACAAAACTGAGCACACTACTTTTGATACAGCAGTGTGAAGCCTCTGGCCCTCCTCCCTTCTCCTCAGTGCTCCTGTTCATATATTCATGGATTGCAGTCAGCTTCTTTGGCTAAAGAACAGCTCAGAGCTTGTGTTCAGTTGATGGTCACCACTCCCCAAGTCTTTTTTCAAAGTCACTGCTTCACATGACAAAGTCCTCTTATCTGTAAGCACAGGCATCATTCTTTGCTCTTCCACCTCTAAGTTTGTGAAGGGTTTTATGGAAGATGAAATGTATTATTGACTTGTGACCATTTGACATAGTGATCCATATTATTGTGTATCAATGACCTATGGGATTAGACCCATTATTTAGGATATCTCTGTTAATTTTTATCACCTTGATATCCTTCTCCATTGACAAAAATTCACAGTGGGGCTGATACCAGTCCATTTTAAGGTCTACTGGAAAGTCTTCTACTCAAAAAATCCAGTTTTATATCCACTGGCATGTTTATTTTGTATTCTTTGAAGTTTCTTATTCAAAGTATCATGAACTTCTTGCAGGTCATGATGGAAAACCTTAAGATCCTCTGGAATTATTATCCATATACCTATACCCAGAGAGCCAGCTTGACAAGATTTTGTATCCATAACCCCAAAATTGCCTGTCAGTGTTTAAGAGCCATTTGGACAATGCCTTTAATAACAAGCTGTAATGTTTGGTCAGCCCTGAAGTGGTCAGGCAGTTGGATTAGATGATCACTGTAGGTCTCTTCCAACTGAAATAGTCTGTTCCATTTCTATGCTATCGCAAATCAGAATTTTGCCACTACTGACCAAAAACACAGATGAGAAAGACCAGCTGAACAAGGTACAACACAACATAATACATTTCAGAACTGCAATATTGAGACAAAACAAGATTCAGAATTTATTTTAAAATGTTTTGAATATTAAAACCTGCACTCACATTGACCTGAAGTTTTTAACATTATGATCTAAGATCTTTATACTTCAAGAGTACACGGCACACATACATCTATATAAGAGATGTCTTACGAGAGTAAATCCAAAAGCAGGAAAACAAATTGTAAAAATTCACCCTAATCCACTTTAAATATATATAAATGCTGATCCCATATTTGAGCTAATACCCTATTCTGTTGTATAGGATACGTACCACAGTTTAAAAAATATTTGTTATGCTGATTTCACCTTTTTTCTAAGTTATTTCCCCAGCTCTCTGGTAAACAGCATGCAGAAAACATGCATAGGTTGTGGCTTCTCCCCATGAAAAGGTCCTGAGTATCTTCCTCATATGCAGGGTCAGCCATCAAGTCCATCCTCACTTATCTCAGCCAAAAGAAGCATTTATAGATTAGCAAATGCTGCTTCACAAGGAACAGAAAAAGGAAGGTTCAGCAGAACCTTTTTTTGACTTTTAAATACAAGAGCCATGAATCTTTTGTGGTGGGAAAAAATTAGGCCCATCATCTTGTGCAGCATTGACACTATTTCAGGGTAAGGTGGGGTCTTTAAATACTTCACCCTGGTAGTGCTTGTTACCTGCATGAGGAACAAATGCAGTTCTGATGAATCCTGCTCAGGGATGGGTTTATGCAGATCATGCTCAGAAGTTATCTTTGCTAGTGACATTGATTTATTTTCAGATAAGAAGCTGATTAGAAAGGCTTGAAATTTTCAACCACTCAGTACAAGGGCAACAATACTTCCTTTAAACAAAGTTATGTACACTCTATTAATAAACATATCAATAACAACAATTCTTTCCCTGTGTATAGACACTTGTCTGCCTGTTCAAGGTAAAATGCTCCCATTGTGAACCACAGCCTCAGTCCTGGAATGATTGTCCATCCACCCATTAAAAAACTGTGCACCAAAAACTGGGAAACTGGGCTTTAGTCCCAAGATTCAAGTAGGAAATTTTTTGTCTTCTTTTTTTTTTAGAGAAAAAAAGTCAAGCAAATTTATTCTGAGATCATTTATATAAACAAGTAACAGCATGATTAGACAGTCCCCACCACAGCAGCAATATACATATGGAACACACTAAAAAGAGACATTTGTCCCAGTGCATAATTGCAGTGGAGAGACTGACAGTGTGCTATGGGAAGGTCCCCAACCTGTGCACTACTGGGAAGTTGGACAGGTCAGAAATACGAGAAAGAAACAGAAATAAATATTTCTCTTGTTCCTACAGACAAATCTTCTTTTCTCTTCTCTACAACCACCCAGATGTGATGTGTGGAGTGTTTTGGCTCCACACATCACTGCAAAACCCCAGGCCTGCAGCAGTGCCAGATCACAAGCGTGGTTGTTGCTCTTTCCATCACCCTGCACTTCCATCCTGTTGTCCTGCCATCCCTCACAACCACTTCTTCCCTCCTCCTCCTCCGACTTTTTTTTCTTTCATGTCAGATTTTCAGCCCAGTTCACAGTGCAGCCACTGCAACATTTCTTCAAATGGGACAGAGGCTAGAGGAAATACCTGGGGACATCCCTACATCCCCTGTTTCAGCCCTACCTATTCACACTGTAGCACCTTCAATGACTGTGACCAGCAATTATGAAACATTTTCAAATGCAGGCTGCACTCACGTGTTCTTTTGGATGTGTTAAAACTCTCCATTGCTTCATCTGAGGGAGCAGCCAGAAAACAAGCCCCGTCACTTAATGTACTTCTAGAACATGCTTAGGAGCTGTGAAATGACTAACACTGAAAACTGTAATAAAACATGCATGTGACTAAACAAACAGACCAGAAAATTCTTCTAAGAGGCTATTACAACTTGTTGAACCATTGAAGAAAAACTAGGAGAAGGGTGGTCCCATGCATAGTAAGAGACCAACAGGAGGGTGCAGAGGAAGGGAACATTGGGGATATTCATTCATTCATTCATTCAGTCATTCATTCATGTGCTGCCAGACAATGTCCGGTCCCTCTCAGATGGCAAGCTCCAAATCCAGAGAACACTTCACATTTGTCTGACTTCTATCAGCTGACACCCTCTTGGCCTGTATTGTACATCAGCTTCTCAAGGGAAAAAGAAGAGCTAAGATAACTATTGCCCTGGTGCTCCCTGCATTTCAACACAACTACCTGTCCACAAAATGTACAGAGGTGTCTGAAACCTGAAGAAAATGTGGCAAGCACTGAAGGCTGGGAGCTATTCTTATCTTGCTGCCCTCCATAAACACAATGGCCAACCATGTCCCTTACTGCCTAATACAGCTGTCAGCATTTAAACGCTTTGTAGCCTACAAATGGGCCAGTCCTACAGTGACAGACTAAATAATAGAAAGATTACAGGTTGTGTAACTCCATTACAGAATGGAGGAGCGTTGCAATCAGTCAATGTTTCTTCTCATGCTCATGCAGGGAAAAATCCCAGCCCAAGATTTTATTGCTCTTTTGCTGCGAGGCAAATCATTTCTCAGCTTTCCAACCCCTCTGGCCTCTGTGTTTATAGCTCCGAGCTCTCTCAGGTTCAGCCTACTTTGTTTCATATTGTTTTCCCAAATGCTTTAGAAACTTTTGCATCCAAAGAGGAGCTTTGAATGTGCTACGACAGCAAGTCTTAGCAAAGCACTTCAGAAATTGCTCTGCAGTTTTAGGGTAGGTATTGCAATCTATTGCAAGCTTTAGTTACTTTATTAAAATACAACAAATCATTACAATGAAATCCCCTATTCTTTACAGCAGAGAAGGACTGAGCCCTTATTCTGTTTACAATGCTTATATAACCAATCAAATCAAGATTGGTTAGAGAAAGACAGAAAACCTAATAAAAACTAAAGTACATCATGATTTTCCACCATTTATCTTAATTTAAATAGTTTGTTCTAAAAAGGTGAACACTCTTGAGGTCTGGAAAAAAAGAAACAGCTTTTTCACAGAGTTGACATAGCCTATATATAATATGTATAGAGAGGTAATGTAATAGATAAGTAGATAGATAAATATAATACATGAAGAACTTAAAAGCACGTGAATTTCTAACCTCAGCTTTCTTAGAGGCTTGCTGTGTTCCCTGGACAAAGTATTTCTCTTCTGAATGTCCCTGTCATTTAAAGAGGAGTAAACAAACAAAAGCTTTTCCTTTTCCAAAGGGATTTATGAATGAAGTGTGTAGCACTTTGATCAGATTCAGCTTTTAAAGTTGCCCACAGAGGATTAATGATGGCAGTTCTTCATGACTGTATCAACTCCGAATTTGCAACTGACTCATATACATTTAAAACTCCCACACTCCCAGCCAGGAATCGCAAAAATATGTTGAAAATGAGATGAGCTATATAAATGGTTTCACATAGAACAAGTCTTAATGGCACAGGTAAGGATCATTTTTTAATGAGGCATTTCCACTTTGTACCAATGCTTTTTCAACATCTCTACTAATAGTTATGGGCTCTGGAAGTCCCCAGTGTTCAAACATAAAAGGTCAGGACTTTTGAGTTCCAGCCAGGAAAAGGTAGGACATGACGAAACGGGCTCAGCCCACATCAGATGATAGCCCTCAGCTGTGCTGTGCAGGAGCACTGCTGACTGACCTAGGGAAGCGTCTGAACCTGTCCCTGCTATTCACTGGACTGAAGACAAGGTGCAAATGACGGCAGAAGAAACTCAAAGGGCAGAATAAACTGGACGCTATCAATGGGGCTGTCTGTGCACTCCAGAAACGCCCCTGGCAGAGTGGGACAGACACAGCCATAGCTTTTCCAGAGTTGTTGCCAGCTGGCCACTGTGGACACAAGGGTGTGGGGAGCTAGTCACACAGGCAGCATGACAGAGGAGCAGTTCGTGCTCTACTCAGTGGAGAGACACTTTCAGAGAATGATCTCAAGCCCAAGCCAAGGTCAGGTGTTTCAGCATGACACTGCAGAAGAGATTGTTCCTCTCTGTGAATGGCCTATGGAGTCCTACAGAGAAGCTTTGGAGGCTCTGATGAATAAAAAGCTGGACATGACCTGTAATTGTGCACTTGCAGCCCAGAAACCCAATCATATCCTGTGTGGCCAGCAGGTCGAGGGAGGTGATTCTCCCTCAGTACCTTCACAAGTTCCCAACTGGATGGAGTCCTGCATCCATTCTGTGGTCCTCAGTACAGGAAAGATGTGGACCTGTTAGAGTGGATGCAGAGGAGGCCATGGAAAAGGTGAGAGGGCTGGAGCACGTCTCCTCTGAAGACAGGCTGACACAGTTGGAGTTGTTCAGCCTGGAGAAGAAGCTGTGGAGTTTCAATAATTAAGGGGGACTTATGAGAAAGATGGAGAGAGACTTTTTACTAGGGTCTATATTGACAAAATAAGGGGCAACAGTTTTATACTGAAAGAAAGTAGGCTTAGATTAGATGTAAGGAAGAAACTCTTTACTGTGACGGTGGTGAGGCACTGGCACAGGTCGACCAGAGAAGTTGTGGAAGTCCCGCATCCACACAAGTGTTCAAGGCCAGGCTGGATGGGGCTTTGAGCAATCTCGTCTAGTGGAAGGTGTCTCTGCCCATTGCAGAGGGATTGGAATGAGATGATCTTTAAGGTCCCCTCCAACCCATGATCTATGATATGGATACAGAGTTGGCAGCTTGACGGTGAATTTCAGTCTCAGATCCTTAACATTCAAAATAAGACTTGTGGGAAAGGCTTTTTCACCAAAATTACAGCTCTCACAACAACAAAAATTTACTTCAATTCTTCAGGCTGAAAATTGTACATTCCAGTCTGGAAATGGCAACACTTGATGATGATGTCTCAGGAACTTGTCCACTGTGTGACTCACCTTCTATTTTCTTTTATGTGCCCTAGATATGGCTGGATTTCACCTGCCAAAGTATAAGGCACTCCTCTCTTCTTGAGTATCACTGCTTTTAGCACAAACAGAAATTTATCCACAGAAGAGAACAAAAATATAAGTTCCCCTAACTACAATCCCTATATAGTAGTACAATGAAATTAATTGGTTTGGGTTTGGGTTTAGTTTTTTTCCTAATGCAGTGTAAAGAATTTCAACAGAAAGCTGCTGCTTTTAATGTTGCAACAGCAGCAATTTTAAGCAGTTAGGAAGTAGCAAAATAGCATTTTCACTTTGGTCATTAAAAACTAGATAAATCAATGCATCCAGGAGTGTATTTTTTTGTAGCAGTCACTGACTGGAAAATGAACTAATTAAGTTTTTCCTCTGTCCAACAGGAAAACCACCCTTAACAAAACAAAAGTCTTCAATTTCTCACTGAGAACAGAGTAAGAGAAGACACTCTTACTAAATCAAGGTAGTCACATCATTTGATGTGCAAAGGGAGGTGAATTAGAGTAGCAAGAGACAATGAAGAACCAAATAACTATGCAGGATTAAATGCAAAAGGCTTGAAAGGAGAAACCAGACTTGGGATACCGTAAGCAGAGACAGAGGGAGGGCTACAAATCAAATTTGCCTCATAACCACTGCTGTAACACAGAGTTTTAGAAGACCCAGGGTGTTGGATGTGAGATAAAGGACTACACCACCAAAGTGCACAGATATGCTGCCTCAGCTACAAAGACCTACTGGTTCTGCCTGATGACACCATGGCTACAACATTTAAGATCCCTCACACTGAATGATGTGCAAGGGAGCCCAAACTTCTGCAGCCAGCAGTCTTGTGGAAAAAAAAAATTGAGGAAGATTTACGATGCCCTTGAGTAACTAAAGGTAAATAATATGTCTCAATTGAGAGATGTTGCTTTCAATATGAAGCCCCCAGAAGCCCCCTGGCCCTGGTTCAGCAAGACTCAGCAGAACTCCTGCCAACGACAACTCCTCCAGCAGCGGAACGTGCGTCCTCCGGGGCCGCTGGCTCAGCTGCTTCCCAGTGCCAAAAAACCAGCCATGTCCTCCCCAGGGATCTCCCCCACACCCCTGCAGCACTCAGACCTACACACTGAGCTCTGAAGATCACAAGCCTGCAGATATCTCTGGCCACACAGCACCTGCTCGGGTAAGACACCTGAAATGTGGTGTGTTACATAAATACCTGCTGTGTTTCCACTGCAGAGGGATGACACCGCGTGGTGTCTGAGGAGGAAAACATTCCCCCCTCCACGTACCCTGCCTATCTGAGCTGCCTGACTTAGGAACCGTATTAAGCTCTTTATCTAATCAACAGAGAGAGAGAGGTATCCACAGGCTAATTATTTAGGTAACCTAAGGTAACCAGGCTCTCAATTTAGACTTCTTAGTTAGGTAAATACAACGATGTTAGTTCTATTTTGTCAATAAAGGGAGACAAACCTATCACTGGTGCCAGCTGATAAGAGTTCCTCATTTGGCTGATGTAGTAACCATTTGTACATTTTACACTAAAAAATTCTATTCACTGCACAGTTTTTTCAACAATTCTTTGACTTTGGGAGGCACAAGTTAGTACAAAATGATGTCATTCTTGTAAGGACCTGGAATTCTAATGATTAAGAATTGATGCAAATCTTTCAGGTCTGTCCTCAAATACAGGTATGAGCTGCAAGCAGGGCCCACTGGGATCATTGAAAATAAGTGCAAAGAGTATCCAGCAAAAATACTTTGAAGGTGCAATCTAATTTTATAAAAGATGATGCTGGTTTGGATAGGTTCTGAGCTTTTAAAAACTTGATGAACAGAGGCTATTAGTTCCCCGGTACTTTAGATAATCTGCTTTGTGAGCTTTTTTTTTTTTAATATCTTAGAACCCACTTCTTTAAGACTTTTGTAAGGTAAGAGTAGGAAGTTTAATTATTTGCTAGCAGTTTCATTTCTATGCACAATAGGAAGGGAGCATGACTCTACAATCCCTCCATGAAAGGAAATCCTGTAAAGGTTAGGAAGTGCTCCAAAATCCAAACCAGCAGTCACCAAATCACTCAGCATGTCTCATGCTGACAGAGAAGTCTCTGTCAGGGGTAGAAAGTGCCCATGTATGCTGTCTTGAAGAAATCTATTTATAATCTCCTTTACTCTGCCAGAATGAAACTCATCCTGTCTTCTTCCCAAACGAATATAAGACAGTGCTTACAGGTAACCCTGAAGTCTTCCCTTTCTTTGCTCAAAGCACATCAGCAGCTGTCCAAAATAACATCTCAATGCCACGGGGAGCACCTTCGAGGGGAGAGACTTCCAAATCTTAGTCAAACCATGGCTTTGCAGTTGAGGTTGCCAATAAAAATGCTATTGGACAATTTGAAGATCCTTTTCTGCTTCACTTACCCGCATTAAATAGCATCTAACACCCCAAGTGACTTCAGTGAAATGATGGGCACTGTACACAGCAACGCAGCAAAGGAGGAACAACTGGGAAACTTGAGGCTACTACAGTTTATTACACTGATCCTTTTCCATCAGGAAACAATCTGGTGTGTTCCATTTAAACTCACTCACTCCACTGCTGAAGCTGCTACTTTTTTTCTTACAAATCTCTGAAGCTTTTTATTCATCAAATTGCTTTTTCACATCAATAGCTTCTTCTTACAGAGTGTCTCACAACACTTGCAAACATTAATTTCATGACAATTTTGAGAGGCACAGCCCCCTTTTCTGTCAAATTTAGAAAATGAAAGAGTAAGTAATATATCTGAAATCAGTCACTAAGCTGCCACCAAAATGCATAGGAGAAATCTCTTCTGCTCAGACTTTTGCTTCTGGACTCTGATCACTGTCAGGCTGAAGTCACTGTTAAAATACTTCCAGGGATAACCAATCATAACAAATAAACAAAGATGAGAATTTTACTCATTTTACTGAGAGAGTTTTAAGACTTGCAAATTGTTTCTAAGGGGCATCAGAAGATTATATTCTTCACAGAGGACTAAAGCTACTTTTTGCAGTTATGATTCACCAAAGAAAAAGGACGTTTGTGAGTGCTTGCCACAGAGATCTCTGCAGAAGCAAAAGGCTTTCATTCTTACAAACCAGGGCAGTAAGTAAAAAAAATTACAGAAAACCGGCATTGACCAAAAGATGGACAGACATCACACTCTTCTGGTATAATGTATCTTGGAAACATGCTTGATAAAACAATTAAGTTCCTTCTAGGTAAGCAGGATTTAGCTGGCTACAAATCAAGGTTCAATTATAATGTCTGTTACAATACAATTCTTATTAATGATGATTCTAATTGCAGTGTTCACTATCCTCTTCCAAACCCAGCTAGACAGCTTCCTGGAGACCAAGAATTTTGATTAAGTGCCTTACTTAGTTCAATTTTCCTCTCAGCTACACATGCAGAGCTCCCACTGAGGTGGTACAGATGTTCCTGAAAGCAGGACCAGAGAAATAACCTCCTCCTCTACTCACCTGGCACAAAGTGCTCTCACACAAAGCTAAGGTACATCCAGTCATGCTCACACACAAATATATGACAGTCTGCAAAGTTACTCTGAATTTAGGTTAGTCTTTTTGAGAGCATGTCAGTATAGACAAATCTCTGGCTATTACTACATACACTTAAGACTGGGTTGATTTTGATTCAAGAAAAATAGGCAGATCTGTTCTCTTTTTGGCAATGGTTATTTCAAGGGAATTGCATTATATTTCTATGTGTTAAATGGAAAAGAGTTTTTTTAATCATGATAAATCAAGCATATTCTATAAATTACTGTTCATCTGCATCTTGTTATATAAAGAGCTTTCAACTTCACAGACACAACCATAACTCTCAACACAGCACTACGGCCAAAGCTGAAGAAACAATATAAAGTAATTCTGGCAAGATATGGGAAAAGAAGATGATATGAATTTGTCCTCAGACCACTAGGAAAAGAACAATTAATCATTTGTTCTGCTTTAAATAAAAGCCTGCTTCCTAAAACAGAATGAATTTGTACATCTCATCTGATATAAAAGGCTTAGTATTAATTTATTTCAATAAGGAATTTCACTTTAAGCATTAAAAAAAATAATTAAAAATCAACTTCTCAGTATTGAAATATTGAAGTCGAGAGGGAAGTGCTGAGCTCCCTGGGACCCAATGACAGGACATGTGGGAATGGTTCAAAGCTGCTCCAGGGGAGGTATAGACTGGAAATTAGGAAGCATTTCTTCACTGAGAGAGTGATCAAACACTGGAACAGGCTTCCTGGAGAGGTGGTCAATCCCCCAGTGCCCGAAAGTGTATAAGAGGCATTTGGACAATGCCCTGAACAACATGCTTTAACTTTGGTCAGCCTGATATCGTCGGGAAGTTGGAAGAGATGATCATTTTAGGTCCCTTTCAATTGAAATATTCTATACTATTGAAAATGTATTTGATGCAATATTTGGGGGCATTGACCTAGCCTAAAAGTCTATGAAAAATCTTCTCTGAGAGAAGTCCAGTTTAATAAATAATTAATGATTTATTGTGCCTTTATATTCTCACTCAAATAGGTCTGTTCCAGCAGACAACAAGTATCAGCAG
This sequence comes from Manacus vitellinus, assembly GCF_001715985.3. Taxonomy (NCBI): domain Eukaryota; kingdom Metazoa; phylum Chordata; class Aves; order Passeriformes; family Pipridae; genus Manacus; species Manacus vitellinus. The sequence continues at coordinate 3,832,141 of NW_021938895.1, forward strand.
TTCCTTAAAAAGGGTAATTGTATTATTATCAGAGTTTTACAGGTGACTGAGGAGAAAGATGAAGAGGTTAAGAATTCAGCTCTGCCACAAGCTACGTGGGCCCACGCAAGAGAATATCTACTCTGAATAACTCAGAAAAAAAACTGCCTTCACACTATCATGAGCAGATTTGGATTCAGTACACACAAAGCTTGTGTGAGGGCACACCATCATCCAGCAGGAGGGTCAGGAATGGGATTCAGCCTCTTGGAGTGCAGGTTTTACCTGACAGCCTCCAGACAGAGCATTCCCAACCTCAGTAAAGGTTTTGTTTAAAGGGCATTTCTAACAGAAAGTCACATTTTGCATCACCTTCATAAATATTTGAAATTTCTGCACTGATAATTTCTGTTGCCAGAGTCAACAAATTTAAATCACAGGAAACAAAACTGCAGAAAATGCCTCAATTCCGTTTATGCACTGCTCCATTGCCATTACATTAGGCATGAAGAAGGAGGCAGTTCATATCTCAAATTCCCTGCAATCTCTCTACATGAGGCAGACAAAGTACAACTATCATTTTGCAGATGGAAAACAGAAGGAGTAAGCAGATTGCCAAAGGCTTCCAGAAGCTTGCTCAATGAAATCTCTGACAAAAAACAAGACATAAACCAGCGCTGCTGCAAATGTATTTGCACTGCCTTATCTATTAATCCCATTACTGAAATATTGTGTCAGGTAACTTTTGAGACTCGACATACATGCGGATGCTAAGAAGAAATTTGTTATATTTCTTAACAAAGATAAGCCTACAGGAATCTGATCATGTTTTTTCATCATATCCTAAGACTGAAACTCGGTTTCATGTTATATCACAGTCCTCCTATCTAATCTTCTGCAATGATCTGGAACATCTATTTGTGTACTCAACTCAGGCCCTGCAAAGCTGAAAAATTAGCAGGTGATTTACAGGACTGTGCAAGTTTCGAGCTGGCTTCCCGCCAAGTCCCCGAAACTCGACAACAAGGACCCACCTCCCAGAGAGGGAAAAGGGAAAAAAAAAAAAACCAAGCAGCCAAAGCTATAGCAAATATATATATATATATATATTACATATGAGACAGATACACAAAAGGAGAATACCACACACAGAAGGGGGGGGGGGAAAGGGGAAGGGAGAAGGACAAAAAGGGGCAAGGACCGAACAAGCCAACCAGCCGACCAAAGGCAAACTAGCAAAAATCTCACCACTTCCCTTCGAACAGGCAGGATGGCTAGACACGGCCCAAGGCTCTCCCCTCACGCGTGGCAGATAACGGTAGTCACTGTAGGCCTCGGCTCCAGATAAACCAGACCAAAACAGGGACCCGCCGTTCTCGAACCTCGCCGGAAAGGAAGAGAGCGAACTCTCTTATCAAAGCCTTATTTATACCCTAGGTTACGTAAAGGAATAGCATGGAATACTTCCTTGGTCACCTTCCCAGTTCCTTCCTGGTTACAAGCTGGTTTCCAGGAAGGCCTAGACTGAAACCATCACAAGGACCAAAGTCAGGCACTAAGGCATCTTATCAAAGGGCAATTGGGTACTTCTGAAGGGTAATCCAAAAATCCTACTCTAATTGTAAAGCAGCTGAGAATTACTCCTTAGGGAAAAAAAATAAAAGAATTAAAAATAATTTGCTTAAACTAAGAGGTCCCTTCTAAACTGCTCCCTAGTGAGGTTGCACCTTAACTCCTGCTGCCACTGGAACTTAGGTCTGTCCTGTAAGGCATCACCAATGCCTTTGGGAATCAGACCACAAAGTCTGCTCCTGAGATTATGCATCCAGTTTAACAAGGAGAGAAAGAGGAAAAGCTGCCACATGTAACAGCCTAATAGCTGGAGCTCTGACAGCAGAAGTGTAAAACTCAATCACAGTTCTCCTCCATCTTGAGGAGATTCCAGTTCTCACTTCCCACTCCTCCAGAACATGTAGGGTCATCAGACTAGAAACTACCCTGCTGAATTCCTACCTTGGTGATGATTCATAAGATCCTGGATGATGAGCAGACAGAACTCTGAAGTTCTGCCAACCATCTAGGGTCCTGGCCTTTGGTCCTCTCTGGGCTTTTCCTGCATGGACTGCCAGGATGGCAGACTTCCTAAAAAATGGAAGCAAGCTACGGGCCTTTTTCTCCTGTAGCACCAGCAGTCCCCTCCTGTCCATGCTCTCTGACATCACTCCCTATTACAGGGTAAATGCACATCTATGAGAGGAATGGAAGATGGGAAAATAAGACAAAACAGAGCCCACAGCCCACTCCTCACTGGAGATTCATAACTTGCTCTGGCAGAAGAAAGCTCATTCTGGCCTCTCCTCTCCTTCAAGACAGGAATAATTAGTGGACAGGCAATGTTATTTCTATGCACACACAGAAAACTAGCCTTTCTGGGAACCACGGAACCAACCACGTTTGTGCCAAGGAGCTGTGCCACCACAGTGTGTGTGTGTTGGTGTAAGAGCAGAACAGCCACTGCAAGAAGTTGCGTGGCCTACCCAGCTGTCAAGGCTGGGCACCACCACATGGGAAAATCAGTGGATTAAAAAGTATGGAATTAAGTCCTGAAGACAAACACTGGACTACATCTCCTTCCATATTCCTGCATGAGTGCCTGCATCAATTACTCCCCCTCTCGCCTGCTCCTCTCCTTGCCCATGGCTCTTGCATTCCTCACTGCTGAATGTCCTAAGCTAAACTGGAGGGAGTGGGAAATTTCAGCTTTCTTCTCCCCAAAACATAATAGTTGCAGTTCAGGACACGGTAAAAAGAGCTATGAGCCTCTTCTGCTGGAAAAGCCAAGGGAAGGTAGGTTTGGCACGTCTGAAACAACTGTTCAGTTATTACACAAGTGAGCTCCCACAGGCTGTGTTTTTGACTGAAGGGGGGCCATCTCTTCTGCGCTTGATGCTGGATTCAGAGCTGTGCTCTGAGCACCCCAGTGAGGTCAGGCTTTCATGGGGATCCAAATGATCCCTAGATCTTGATGGAGTCCAGTCAGTGCATGGTTCCTTTACTTCCAAGAACACAACACCTCCTTACAGGTATCTGTGCCGAGCTCCAGAGTGACCGGCTGAACAGGGAGACAACTTGAGAGCTGTGCATGCTCCCAATATTATGCAGCTCTGAAAAGCAGGATTTCTGGATCATTTCCTTGCTCTTAGGTGTCATAGTTTTTCCTAACTCCCATTTTAAGTGTCAAGACAGACGTTCTCGATATCTCTGCAGACTTCCCCGTAACTTAGGTACTCAGTTCCTAAAGCAGGACTCACAGGAGTGTGGTGAGGTTAAGCATTAATACAGTGAAGCCTAACAAGATCACACAAATAAGACAGAGGTCATTCCAAGATAAATACCAGGCATACCCAGAATCTCATCAGTATGAAAAGAAGCTATATTGTATTCTGATCAAATAGTTTTAAATTAAAATTTGGCATTCATATGCCATCTTACCCACAGACTTCATAGACCACTGGAAGAAAACACATTATCCACTAACCATGGGTTCTCTTCGAAAACATCACCACCAAACACTGCTCTGACACTGCACCAGCTGTGGAACTGAGAGGATGAGCTTTTCCTGGTATCTGTTCTAATCTGGGAGTTAAGAGAGGTTGCACAGCACCAACAGTAACACATATGAAGGAAGCACCGTTTACACTGGAGATTGATTTAATGAGTTTTTATAAAGTCTTTTATGTCAAAGCCAGCTCACGACAGCCTCATCTAGGATGGTATCTAATATCAATAAGAGTACACAGTCTCTTATCTTTTCACATTTACCATTCACACTTTCCCTGAAGTTATCTGGAAAAACTGTGCTTTGTGGGAGCCACCAGGCTCAAATTTTTTTTGCCTATTTCAGTTCTGACATTTAAATTCATCTTGAACTAACTAGGGGTGGGAGGTGACAATTTTGTTTCATAAAACCTTTTGAAGTTTGGACAGGAACAGAAACATATCTTCCAGCATCTTCACAAAAATAATTTCAAAACATCTATTTTCAGATCTAAGTTAGAGAGAAATGTCTGTAAGAGCTGAGACTGGCATGGGAGACCCATGTGTTTAACTTCTTCTAATTCAAACTAGAAATCCTCATCAGATTAAAATACTCTAAATATATAAATGTACAGGAGCTTATACCCAGAAAATCTACACGCCATGCCAGTGTATTAACTCTCATGTAACCTCCTGAATGGTGATATTATTAAATTATATAAAAAAGCTTACTGAAAATACAAATCAGTTTACTTCATTAGTTATATTTACTGGAAAATGTTCCCATCTTGCTCCAGCTGTAAGCTACAGAAGCAAGTACAAAAGTGCAGGAAAGCAACAATTGCCAGTGAGAACTTTCCTGTCATCCTGAATGCTAGAGGAAAACACAACCTCACAGATCTAGGCCCAGATCAGGAGCTGTCAATCCCCCCATCACCTACATGTTGACTTCTTAAGGAAAAGACCACGTGGAATGGAAGCTCTTGATGTGAACTTCCCAGCTGGGGGCTCAGACTGCAGAGACTTTCATATCCCTTTGACAACTTATATAACTACATACAAAGCATAACCTTATAAACTGATTTAAAGGACAATTTCCCTCTGAGCAAAGGTGCAGCATAAACAGCTCCATTAACCAGCTCACCACTTAAGATTCATACAAGTCCATAAAGCAAGTGTTAAATAGACCTTGTATTGATCTCTTCAATCTGGAATGAATTTTACTGCCAATGCACAGACACATGCTTTTAAGATATATACAATCTTTAATTGTCTGTATCAAGATCAGAGGCTGGAAAAATATGAACCCAGCATTTTGACTGTTTCATGCTCGATTTCATTAGCTAGTAAAATGGCCTAATGAATCAGGTCTGCAGCTTCATCTGCAAACCTCTCACCATTGAATGCTATCCATGGCAAATCTACCAGCAGGCACATCTAGGTACTGTAGCCTGAACAGCTCACCTAGAAGTGAAATACTCAGGAAATCCATCTGAACACTATCCAATGGATTATGAGTGACAGAACAAAGCAAAAAATACATCAAACATCTGAAATGGGAAATCACTCTTGAATGCAAGGCAATTGGTATCACAAGAATATTCAGAACATGCCTTACCTGTGTAGTGCACCACACACGTCTGACCCTTCTTTGGAAATGTCCGTCCTGTTGAAATTATAAAAGGTTATTCTTTTATCTTTTCTGATTGATCTGGCTAGGCAGGTTTATCTTTCAAGAGGAAAATGCTGGACTGAGATTTGGTATTAGCCACTTGGTTACTTCAGGATATCTGACAGCTGTAAATAGAAGTGGTCCTCATACAACTTGGAGCACAAGTCTGATGAGGAGCAGCTGAGGGAATTGGGGGTGTTTAACCTGGAGAAAAGGAGGCTCAGGGAAGACCTTATTGCCAAAGAGATGGTAGGGAGTTGGAATTAGCCTCTTCTCCCAGGTAACAAGTGACAGGATGAGGGAAAATGATCTCAAGTTGCACCAGGGGAGGTTTAGATT